>NW_007253298.1:1122874-1176765 GCF_000164805.1 Carlito syrichta
GACCAAGTGAGACTCCAACTCAAAAAAAAAAAAAAAGAATTAGCAGCTACCAGTTATGTGCCAGGAACTGAGTACTGTATTTTATATCCTTATCACATTCCATTTTTGTAACATTCTTATAAGGTAATTGGTATTCTCTGTTGTACAGATGAAGAAGCATCATAAATAAATAGTAGAATTGGAGATATTTAGCCTGTGGAAAGAACACATCATTGAATAGTAGCGAAGAGTCACACAGTCATGAATTTGAATCATAACTAAGTCACTTGCTGGACATTAGACCTTAGATAAATCACATTGTTTCTGAGTTCTAGTTTTCCTCATGGTACATGAAGGGTCCAATAGTGAACAAATTTATGTTATGAGCTGTTAGTTGGATAACATGTATAAATTCCTTCTGATAAGTGTATATGCATTTTGTGTGTGTGTGCGTGTGTGTACACTTCAACAAGTGTAGGTACACATTTAGTACTTCAAAAAACGCTAGTGTTATTACTAAGTGCTAGTGCCAGGATTCAAACCCAGGGATTTTTAGACAGCATAGCCAGTGCTCTCACTGCATCAGTGCCAAATCCATAAGCTTCTCATTCTCTTGCTGCTTTCATGCAAACTAAGAAAAATGACTTCTCATTTTTCTTTTATTTTTCTTTAAAATTGTATACCTAATCACAAGTATCATTTCAAACACTGTGTTTGTTCAAAGAGTTATAATTATACACAATTATATATTGTGATAGTCCAAAGAATTATTCAAAGAAATGATTACTCCCTAGTAACATTTTTAGTTTACAAAGGTACTTCAAATTTTTTAAGTTTGCAAAAAGATAGCATTGAGTCTATATGCTATTTTTTGTCAAAAAATATCATTATACTGTTTAGTTGTATTTTACATAGGAATATTGCACCTAACTGATCATATCTAAAACTTCCAAATATGGACTAAATAACTATACAAATATATACTTTACTATAAACTTAAAGAGACTGGTATGTTATGAATTCATGTACAATCTTTATAATTAATGAGAATTCTGTTTGTAGTATAGCTGTAACTAGCACATTAACACAAAAATACTGAGTCTCAAAATGATTTCAGACAAAGGGATTTACTTTCAAATCACTAAAACGTCTTTCTCCAAGCCCAGATTGACATCCCACAACTAACAATTACTTACATTCCAAGTGTCAGAATTACCTCACTTTCCCTGTTAAGCCCTATTTGTACTGAATCCAATCACTGCATAGGAGTTTTATAGGATGGGAGCTTCCGTTAGGTGGTCCATAATACCTTGTCTTGTTCTATTATCTTTTAAGTTCAGTTGTTATTTTTAGTTTAACTGTGGGATTATATACACCTTGCTGGCAGTTTTACTGAGTGTACAAATGGCTACCAATACAAAGCAAAATACATTGCTAGTTGCTTCAGGCTATGTTCCATGCTAGTCACGTGGTAGAATGCCAGTTTGTAGTTGTGTACTTACAAAGAGACTAATAGATTCTAATACAATCAGATAAAACAATAGCTGCAATCTACTACACAGACCCAAATATATTTATTTTTTTTGTGAAGTTTCTTTTCCTGCTGTACAGACAGCTTTTTTACTATGTTGTTGCAGTATTTAGATACTTTGGTAGTCAAATATCACATTCATTATTGTGGCTATTTGTTTTCATATGTAACTATGACTTTGCTTTCATAAACATTGGGTTACTAGAAGTTATTAGCAGGAGCCCTTCATTATTTTATTCACCTCAACTTATTCACATTTATCACTGTTTCTGGCAAAGGAATAATAATGGATTTTGCTTCCATTTCCATTTTCTTTGTGCCATGTGCTGTTCTGTGTGCCTCGTCAATGATCCAGCTGTACTGTGAAATTGCTATGAGCATTCTTTCTAAAAATATGGGCCACCATGACATAGAGACTAAAGCCAACCACCATGTGTCCTCAGTGCCTGGTTCTGAAGTTGGGATTCTCAATCATTGTTTTGGTATCTTAACAGTGTTGCTACTAAATGAGTAAATACATAAATGAATAATGGAAGAGAGGACAAAAAGGAAGTAATAAAGTAAGAAATTAAGAAAAGAAAGAAGACAACAGGGCACATAGGCAGCAAGGAAGGTAGAGAGGAAAGGGTCGTATTTAACTTAAAATGAATGACATGATAACAATAGAAAAAAATGGATATGATTATCATTGGTATGATTCTTATGCATATAGGAATGATTGATTTAAGATTATTCTGTGTGTAAATATGTCTGTATATATTATAGGTGGCATAAATATATCTTTAAGCCTCCATGTAACAAGATATTGAATGAAATTATAAATATGCCACTTATATATTATATTTATTTAACACTTTATGTGAATAAAAAGCTTTTTCACATATCGCTTCATTTTTTTACCGCCCCCTTCTTTCTCACAAAACCTATAGATGTAGGTAGCTCATGTTTTATTGTGATCATCTGGCAAATGAAAATAATCTTGGATGATGAAGGGAGTCTTGCAAAAGCACCTAACAGAGCCAAGCAGAATCAAGACAAGAGCACAGTAGCCTTAGACTTAATTTAAAAGTCAGGAAAATATTGTTTTCATCCTTTCTCTAACATTCTATGGCTGGATTATTGGGCAAGTGAAGTAACTTCTCTACCTTCAGTTTTCTTCATGTTACCGGAATAAATGTTACTACTTTAAAAAAATCTCCAGACACAGGTATCAGATTTCCCTGTTCTACATATTTTTCACATGGATAGCATGCAGCACAACTTCAAACATTCCAAATTGTGCTTGTGTTCTTTTCTTTAAATATCATTCTCTGCCCATGTGCCCACAAAAGACAAATGTAGGTATTCTTCTAGACTGTTCTAGTCAAAAGCGTAAGAACTATTTTTGACTTTTTTCCCTTCACTTGTTACAACTAAATCCCATTGACTCTGCTTCCAAAATTCTCTCAAATTGGTTCCTGTGAGCTGGTGTTGTAACTACACATTCTCCTATTCCTTTGTATACTGCCTTTCTGCTACTACAAATTTACAAAATTCTAATTCTACAATTTGTGCTGTTTTCATATTTTGGTCTCAAATGGTGTGTATGCAGACACACATTTACACCACTCCTCCCCTCACACAAAAACAATTACCTGGTGGCATATATATGTGTGTGTGTGTTAACTATACCCATGAATCAAAAGATAACATAGGTTTTTATTTTTAAATGCCTTAAATAATAAATATAAGTGAGATGCTTGAATATCCCCATATGAAGGCTAAAATTGAGTTTGCATGTAACTTTTACTTGTTTGGGTAGATTCTTAAACTTTTATCACACATTTAATTTAATTAGTAATAACACTCATTTCCTCATTTAAACTCATTTAAAAAATAAGGTTTTTTTCTGTTTTATCCAAACATAGTGACCCAGATGGTTTGTAAATTCAGGAGAAAATGGGTAATAGTAGAGCTTTTAAACATACTGAATTTTAACTGTTTGCTCAGATTAATATAATGACCATGAATGAGAGAATAACTGTTGCCAAAATCTCCTCTTCTTGATATTTACATAGCTTAAACATATGGTATAAAATATCAGATAAATAAAATAGAGGTGTTCTACATAATGATAGTAATAGTTGCAGGCATGCCAAAGAATTACAGTGCCTTAGCAAGGCTTAGATCTTGTGGAAGAAGGTAAGACGTAACTTTGACACCCATCACCGTATTCATTATTTTCCAAGAATAACTTTTAATTATTTAGGTTACTAAGGATCACCTAATTTTGGTAAGAAAGACTACTATTTTAAAAAGAATGTTTATTTTATTACGGAAGATTTGATAGAAAAATCATTTTATTTTAACTTTTAATCTCGAAATGATCTATAACTCAGGCACCATTCCCCTGAGGTGGCTGACAAAAATATGATTTAATATTCTTTTCCTATATAAACAATGACACAATCACTGTGACATTTGCTCATATTATTCAGAAGAAAGAAGTTAGTTATTAAATACAATTTTCATCTGTGTTGCAGGAGATAGACACCATTACTTGAATCACAGTAAAATAGATAGAAAAATGCTGAAATGTGATCTCCTTTAGTATAAATAACTTTAGGTCATTCTTTTTTAATATTTCATATGGAGGATGAATTGCCTAAACTTGGGCTTGATTTACACAGTCCTCTAGGATAGTAATTTGCTCTATGGCATTTTAAATTAGACGGGCTTAGTTACTCAAGAAAATACTGAAATGCAAGAATGCTTCTCTTCTATCTATTTAGCTAACAAAAAGATGTATAATTTTGTAGACAAATTCAATTGAAAATAAATAAATAAAATAGGGGAAATTTAAAAATTGACCTTTTATTGTCAGAAGTTTCTAACATCCTTCAAAAAGTGTCCAATAATGACATGCAATTGAATTACTAGTTAGCAATAGATGCATTCTCTTTCAGCAAAGCTTTCTTGGGAATGACATTTCCTCAGCAAAAATCAGAAGTGACACCCTGGTCCACTTTTAATGATAAAATGGCATGCGGCCTAGTTAATCTGAACCATTGAAATAAATAAAAAATGTACTAGTACCCCAGTATAATTATTGGCAGCAGCATTTTAGCAGACTTTCATTTTCACTTCACTGTGATATCTCTTCTCAACTCTGATATAAATGTTAACCAGAGTTGGCACTTTTAATAGCATGCTAGGATTTGGGGCAGGGGCAAAGGAGTGCACCTGGAGTGAACCAGAACATGTCCTTAATTGTTAATGAAATGCAGCAGTTCCATGAAAAGGTAAAAGCACAAAATGAATACGATAATTGTTTCAGCCGGAACCTGCATAATGCAAAAGGCTACAATTATAAAATATGCCACCCAAAAAAGCACTCCTTGGATTCATATTTCAAGGTTATATGAGCTCTGATTGCCCTTTAAATTACCAGTAGACAATAAAAGAGAAAATAATACATCTTAATATATAATTAATAACATTTACAAGCATTAGCTCATAGACTTGAAGCTAATAGGTGGCATAAAATAAAAATAATAAAACTGTTATACACAGAAAATAAGGATTATTATTTTTTATTTCTACATTATTCTGTACATGCATAAAGATTTCAAAATCATTTGGTATTTTGTGTTTCTTTCTATGTACATTACATAAATATTCTTTCAATTCAATAAACTTCTGATCAATTTTCTACGAATCAGTCGTAGTAGTGGCAAGTCATAAATATGACACGTAGCATGAATTGTTGGTGGTCAGTTTTGACATGCAATTTTAACTAAATTGTTTTGGTTTATTTTTTCTTTGCTTTTGTTTTATTTGCTTTGTTTTAAGAACTAGAACATGTTACATCTTTCCACAATTTTCTTATTGCATTCCTAGTACAGTATATGAACATAAGTGGAGATTTTGAATGAATTCTTGATGCTTTTTTCCCACTCATAGGTTAATTTGCTTTTTATGGAGTTCAACATACTGAACTTAGGAGTTCAGAAGACAACAGTATCTCAAAATAACAAGGTTATATCAGTCAATATACCACAAACTCTTTCTTTTCCATTTTCTAGTGCATTGGTTTACCTATAAAATTATGTTTGTCAAAGCACTATGAGGTTATAGGACAGAAAAAATACAGAGAAAAGAAAAATAAAATACACAATCATTTATGAAATTAAAAAATATATAGATATGCATTATTCCTAGCAATTATAGAGTAGTTAATTAGGATGTACAGTCTGCATAAGATGGTTGTTATGTTAAAGGAAAAAAATGATGGAGAAACATGGAAAAATCAATTCACTTACCATACAGTTCAACCATTTACAGTATATAATTCAATGACTTTCAGTACCATCACAGGGTGTACAACTATCATGATAATTTATTTTTAGAGCATTTTCATGACCCCTAAAAGAAACCCTATACCCATTAGCAGTCTATCTCATATCACCCTATACTTCCATCCTCAGTCCCTCAGTTCTAGTAAAGCAGTAATATATTGGCTATACTTATAGATCTCTCTCTTCTGGACATTTCCAGAAAAGAAACCCTATGCCCATACAATATGTGGCCTTTTGTGTCTGACTTCTTTCATTCTCTATAATGTTTTCAAGTTTTATCTATGTGATAGCATGTGTCAATAGATCGTTTTTTAATTACAGAACAACAATTCATTGTTTTACTCTACCATGGGTGTATACCTAGGCCTTGAATTGCTGGGCTATGTGGTCATTCTCTTTTTAAGCTAATTAATTATTATTATTATTTTTGAGTTGGAGTCTCACTCTGTTGCCCAGGCTGGAGTGTAGTGGCACACTCCCGGCCACCACAGCCTCAACCTGCTGGGTTCCGGCGATTCTTCCGCCTCAGCCTTCCAAGTAGCCAGAACTATAGGCGTGCGCTGCCATGCCCGGCTAATTTTTGATTTACTGTAGAGACGCGGTCTCGCCAAGTTGCCCGGGTGGGTCTCAAACCCTAAGGCTCAGGCAATCCACTCGCCTCGGCCTCCCAAAGTCCTGGGATTACAGGCTGAGCCACCGAGCCCAGCCAAGCTAATTAAATTTTAAAAATGGCTCATGCTAGTAATGCCACCATTTTAGGCCAAAAGAGGCAGGATCACTTGAAGTCAAAAGTTCAAGATCAGTCTTAGCAACACAGCAGAACCTCATCTCTACAAGAAATAAAAATAAAAATAAAAATAAAAGTAAATTAACTGGGCATAGTGGCACATACCTATAGTCCCAGCTACTCAGAAGACTGAGGCTGAAGGATTGCCGAAGCCAAGGAGATCACCGTTGCAGTGAGCCGTGAACACCACAAGCACAGAGTGACACTCTGACTCAAAAACAAACAAATGCATAAATAAAATAAATTTGAGGAATGCTCTGTAGCAAAATAAAACCCAGCAACACCAGAACTGTACACAGATGCCCTCAGAAAGGTAGAACATACCTGACTTATTGTCTTTCTACTTGGCTTTAGTATTTTGAGAGTGTGCATGGAGTGAAATTAGGTACAATGATTCCAGGAAGGTTGGGATTTGGAGTGAAGATTCCTCTCATACCAGATATCCAACATCACACATGTGTTGAACTCTTTTTATCATCAAGATGTACATTCCCAGACTCATTATCAGTTCAAATATCAGAAGAAGACAGTACTTGAATTTTTCTAATTCAAATTGGCCTCTAGTCCAGAGACCAGATTTTCCAAAGCAAAATCAGAGCATATGGTTTAACATATGGGCTGACAGTGGGGCAGAATATTTTAAATCATATATATTTTTTTAAATGTGAAGACATACTCTTCCCGTGTATTCAATCTTATTTCAAATTAACCCTCTCAAAGAACCTGTGCTTGTCATTTTACTGCCTTAACTTGTAGACTTGATATAAGTTGTGTCATGTGTTTGAAATATGTCCCTTTCACAAGCATTTTTCACACTTTGTAGATTTTCAAGTGCAATATCAAATCTCATTCATTCGAAAGCCTTCCTAAAACCTATTAATGCGTATTCTCTAGATTTTGTTTATTCTATTATATTTCTCCATATATTTTTGGCTTATCTAGAAAACTACAAGCTTCTAGAGGACAGGTAATACATTTTATAATTTCATAATCTTATTACTCCTAGGCTAGTTCTTTGCCCTTAACCTTGATATTCAATAACTGTATACAGCTCTAAATCTGTATGTGATGCACTGTGTTCCAAGGATAATAGACAGGAACGCACTATCTAATATATATATGCAAATGAAACAACTTTCACAAACTTATGTGAGTTTATCCCTATAGACTGAGGTGAGACATAAAATCCAATAACACCTTTCAGGTGAGGATAAGGGAAAAATATGTCTTCCTCCAGCCCCCCGAGGAACATGCTTCCACAGAAATCTTAGTAAGTTTCCAGAAACAAAAAAGCTGTTATAATAATTATTGTTCCAACTGTTCAGATTATGAGAATTTGATTCAGACTATCTAAATTGTTCATGTGAATATGGTCATTAATGAACACAGAAAATTATAGTTAAAAGTGAAATAATATAACCCAAATTTCAGTTCAATTATAGCTCAAAATGCTTCAATAATTTCTTCAATTAAGAAAATCTATGGTAAAATTTTAAGTAAAAGCAAATAGTCCTAAGGATATGAATTTTAATTCTACTCTGCTAATGAATTTTATCAGAAAATTCTGTTTTGTCAATACTTTAAAATCCTATAGACAGTTTGATTTTATTTGGTAGTTTTAATTATATTATCTAGGAAGAAATTTAGAATGTCAAACAAATTTCAAGAAAAAATCAGATATCTAAATGTTTAGTAATATTAAATTTGAGAAAGCTTACAGATTTTTTACAGAATTATATTTTTCCTCCCTTCCACTATATATATGTTCTATTAGTTTTTTTTAATGTTATAGCATTATAAATTTTGCTCAATAATATACGTGTCAGAAATAGCTTTGCCAGTGTTTATTATAGTTGCAATATTTCCCAATATCATTTAAGAAATGATATTGACCTTTTGGAATGACAGTGTTAAAGACCAGGGAGTGAAGATGAGGTGGAGAAAACTTCCTCCTCTCCTGATGTTTCCTTCCATGGGGAGGAACAACATTAATGTAACACATAATGCTTTTGGTTTCTTTCTGTTTTATTTTTTCTTTCTTTCTTTCTTTCTTTCTTTCTTTCTTTCTTTCTTTCTTTCTTTCTTTTCTTTCTTTGGGAAAAGATAGGAGTTATCTGAGCGTAGAATTTGGGAAGAAAGTAAAAAATCTGGGTTTTTTTATGTTCGTCTTTTTTTTTTTAAGATTATTCTTTTCTACTGTGATAACTTAGGTTTTATAGGTTGGGATTATGGCCCATAGTTTGACTTCAAACATTATTAAACAAGAATATTGTTGTTTGTTTCTAGATGCTTAAATTAAATTGTAGTATGTAAATATGTTTTAGGTTGTCAACAGCCTACATCAAATGCACTTTTTTTACCTTGATTGTATCATGATAGCTTTATAAAATACTTGTCCACAAGCATTTATTTAAAGAACTCTAAAAACTTGCCTGAAAATCTCAGTGATTAGGCAAAGGGGCATTGACCTTTATATGCTGAGAATCTTGGATTTAAGCAAACTAGGTACCTCATGCTTTGTATGAGGATGGTAAATGTCACAACACACTTACAAAACCCTTGCAGACCTGGAAGGGAGCAGGTCTTGAGGCGTTGGGATTGCTCACTCTCCCAGTAAGGTGGAGGCAGCTCGACCGGTGCCACCCATAGTGCATCTATGGAGGTAGTCGGGAGCCTCAGTAGACACCTCCAGTAGACCAAAGAGGCTGTAATCATCAGATTTACCTGAAGCAAGAGTTCATTTGCATGGAAAAAGAAAATCTTCCTATACATCTACCATTTAGACTTTAAAGAGCAGAACAGTTATTTGCTACTTGCACTGTGCGTTTCAGTTTTGTCTACAAGGAATGACTTTAATGTTGCAAGGCAGCTGGAATCCAAGCATAATATAAATTAGGTTCTGGTTTTAAATAATTGCTAGGGTTAGATTTTGATGCTTCAAATTCCACTTTTCATTCAGGGCTAAAGAGAAAAATGGTGAAAAACTTTTAGCTTGAATTTATGGAGCTAATCTGCATACCTGATACTTTTAAAATAATTATATAATTTAGGTGATGAAGTTACATTTAGTTGGTTACTCAGGAATTTCCTCAAGGGAACATGTTATATAAATTTGTGGAACTGAGACCATAAAAGAAAGCACAGCAAAAAAAAAAAAAAAAAGAAGAAGAAGAAAGAAAGAAAGAAAAGAAAAAAGAAGGGATCTGTGACAGGAAGGCAGACTGGATGATGATAGACTAAGTCCATGGTATGGTTATTTCCTGGGTATAGATTATCCATGTCAAGAAAATGAAGTTGTGCATGATTTGTTTGAACAATAGGTGCTTTGGGCAACCTCAGAACATACTGAGTCTAAAATCTTAAAAAAAAAAAAAAGTCTAGCTAGAAAGAGTGATGGTGAAAGAAGCAGGCTTTTAGATGCAGGAGATAGCTAACCTTTTAAATAGAAGAGACAAACTCTATAAACAGGTTGCAAATAGCTTTATTAAAAAGAGAAAGGAAAAATAAAACAATATAAGTTATACTCCATTATTGCAGGAAAACATAATCTAGAAATATATTCAAGGTGTAAAATGTTTAAAGTCTGAGGAGTGATAGTGGCTTGAAGAATACATGGCAAACCTCCTACCTTTACAAAGTTCCTAGTGCAAATTTTCAAAAGTATTATTGGTTGGTTAAATTTAGAAATTTTCTTAGAGTGAATTTATAATAAAAATTGGAGAAAAACCTCCCCTATAAGGTAGAATTCACAGATATTAACAAGTGTAAATATTAGTCCACATGAAAGAATGGAGGCTAGGTCACTCGAAAGATACACTTTCATTACATCGGCATGGCAGAAACCCGGAGCTCAAGAAAAAAGAAAGGGTACTGGATTCCGTTTTTTGTTTGTTTGTTTGTTTTTTGTCATTCCAGATCTCCTGATTTGCTTCGTTTCTTGGCTGAATGACTCAAACCATAGCTTATGTTCCTTCAGTAATGGAGCCACATCAAAATTGTCACTACCCTCAAAACAGCTTTTCATGAGTAGTCTAATTGTCTGATGTTCATGAGCATGCCCTAGTCGCATGTCATGCCACACCACACACTGCACTTTGAGGCAAAGATACAACTTGGCATGCCCACACACATAACCTTGAAGTGTGGGGCAGTCAGTACCTGGGAGACAAACTTTGACTAATGGTGTATGGGGAGGGGGGAGGTGGTGGACAACTTCAGAAAAATTATTCTCCCTTCTTTTCCATGGATGGATGATTTGTCAAAGAAGTAGTTTCATATAATTTCATTAATGATGTCCCGTGAGACCAAATAACTAGCTAGTCATGAAGTGTGATGACCAGGTTGGCAAGCACTGTGCCTTCTTTCAATATTCTCTTTCTCTCTACTTCATTATTTCCTCTTCAATCCCTGGATCTGTACTTACCATAAAATATTAGAACATAAAATTTTCCAAAGGCCCTGCTTTTAAGGGAAACTCAGCTAAGATAGGAGATTAAGTTGTTGAACATGCTGGATGAGAAAGAAATTAAGACTTGGCAAGACTGTTTTTATTCCGTACTTCTCTATTTCAAAATAAGGTGGTTATATCTCACAAATTACTACTGGAGAAAGGAGGGTATGTTCATCAGATGTTACTCTTCTCCCAGAAACAGTAAACGCCATGCCATAATTCACCTCTTATTGGAAATCTTCTGTTTGAACTCACTTTCAAAGGCCAAGAACATGGGCAACAGGTATATTCTAACTGGCATCCTGGAGTGGCTGAAATGAAGCATATTCTCACTCTCTAGCCTCATTTCCTCAGATAGCGTTGAGTTTCTTTTAGGGTCTTTGCCAAAATGAAATTCTGGGCTCTGAAAACATAATTTTGCGTGAAATAACTTTGTCTAAATTCTGGAAATGAGCTTCTTTCAAAACTTGCTTGATGAGAGAAGACAGATTGTGATAATATGAAAGAGGTACCTAACATCAGATTTGGTATTGATCTAATTCAAATTCTGAGGTTGTAAGAGAACCAGATGAACTCTATGGATAACAGCTGGCCAGGCTACAGCTGCTGAAGAAAGCAACTTACAACTAGGCTTTGTCATTCCCTAGGGCTCATACCGAGCAGGGAAAGAAGTGGAGAAAATCTGATTTTCTTTGGACTTAAATGGACTTGATAATTGATTTTTTTTGAGTCTTAATTCCTTTGGACTTTAGTGTCTTTGGAGTTTAACTTGCATGGGGATTTAGTCTTCTGATTAAATTTCTCTAATGGCTTCCCCAGGTTTCAAATAAAAATGAGCTTTATAATTATATTTGGAGTCTCTCCATGTTCTTGGCATTTTTAAAGTATCTTTATAATGTTATATAATCTCAATATAGAACTTTGCATGAAATATAGTTCACAACATGGCTGGGCATAATTTGGGAAATGAAAGAGAATTGGAATGGATTTTCAAATTTGGAGAGTAATCTTAGAGTTAAAGCTATTTTTTCTGACCCATTTCAGCATCCTTTGGAGACAAACATCTATACTATCCATCAGTACATTTACAGCTCTGGTTGATATTGAATTTGTGAATTTTTGAAGTTCTATGACTGTCCTGATAAATTCCAAGGAGGATGATCACTTTGAAAATTAAACCTGGGCTTAATAATTTAGTTAAAAGATTTAAAAGGAAAGCTTGACAAGATATCAATGAAGAAGATGCTCCTGTTCTCTATAATTGTCCCTTAAAGTTCATTTTTGCAAGTACCTGTGTGGTTATCTTGTTCAGGTTTGTCCTGCTGCAATTATCATCATAGATGCGCTGAATTTTGTCATCATTTAGATGATTTGCCAGTATGTTCTCAGAATGACTGGACAAAAACCAAACTCTTGGCATCATCTCTACCTGACATTGTTTTTGTGTTTTTCAGATACGTTATCTTACTAATCAAAGTTCTAAAATAAAAGTAAAAGGATTTTTTTCGGAAAGAGTGACTCTTGAAATTTCTGAGTTCTGTTACATCACACTGAAACTATTATAAATGTTCTCTAATATCTCTAAGATTACCCTGTAAAGGGGCAGTTGTGTTAGATTTGTAGTGTTGGTACTATGACTCAATGCAGGGTTCCCATTGCCACCTTGAAGACTAGCTTAGAGCAGCCTTATCCTGGAGCAACAATACAGGTCAGTCAACAAGAAAGCATAGGATTTGGGGGACTTTTTTGTTGCTTGTTTATTTTCACATTACAGCAGACCACTAACTACATTAGTATAATAGGATCAGAGGAAGATGGGGTCAGCAGAGCTATGAAATATGTTGTAGAATGAGACACAAAAATGGATGACACTTTCTCCTAATATATAAAGGTTTGATAGCAAATTCACCACACTCCCAAGATTTTCAAAATTTGACTTTCTCTCTCGTGAGCCATTTTTCTTCAAAGCATAGTCCTTTCTTTAAGCTTTCCTTAATGCAAATTTTCCTAACATTGTATCTTTCTTAAATTGTGTCTTCTAAGTCATTATACCTTCTAAAGCAGTATCCATGGGGACTCAGCTTTTGCTGGGTTCCCTAGGCTTTTGCTTTACTGGACCCCTTCTGGCCCTCTTCCAGCTGTTCTTCCTCACAAGGCAAGTAGTTCATGGGATTAAGTCTAATCCTGTGTCTTTCCCTCTTTGGGTCTTGCTCAGGGTAATTAGAAACCAGAATGCTAAAACAATAGCCCTGTGCCTATTACAGGACCTGCACAGTCTCCTTCCCAGGACAGATATTGTTTATTGGTTTTTAATTTCTCCAGAAAATAAAGAGTGAGAAAGGCAAGAGAAGGGAGACAAACCAAGTTGTGTAAGAATGTAGAGTGCTTTATTTGTCTGGGTCTCACCAATTTTGCACCTGGACCTGATTAAAACATGTAGTAAGTAATAGTATACAAATTAATATAAATTGAGCCAAATTTCATAGATTCTACATTGTTACAATATTGTTTTCCATTAAATTTTCAAAAAGCCTATTGATACCTAACATTTTAGTTAATTGTGGATAATAATTGAATTTGTAGATAATTATAATTATTTTGCAGCATACTGACTAAGAGTAATTATTTAATAATTATGAAATGCTTGCTGGTAATATTTCAGTACACCACGGGAACCAGAAGTGCAGTTTAGATGATTTCACCTTTCATCACTGTTCGTACTAAAGTCTGCTTGTCATAATTTTTTTTTTTGTCTACCTACATAATATTTGTGTTTTGTGCCCAGCAGTTTTACATTCCTCTAATTTAAAGAAAAAAAATCAGTACCATCTGTCACTTCTGTTTCCACCTAAGTTCTAGAAAAATTGAGAAAGTGCTCTTTCCTAAATATGATCAGACCATTTCCTGTTCTTCTGGGACTCCACAGTTCTGTATTGAAGAAGGTACATTTTTTTTTCCTTACATTTCAGTTTAGACAGATCTGCCTTCCTTACTATTTCCATCAATTCTATGTTGAATAACATTTCTAATTACAAAACTTGGAAATGAGTAAACAGTCTGTTAACAGCTTAAATTATTCACATATTATTTATTGTATGACTGCAGCAATTAATCCACTGTATCTTAATATTTTTATCCTAAAAAGACTTAAATTACTTCCTATTGTCAATTTTTATAGCCCTTTGATAAATTATTCAAGTTTTTTTTTTTTTTTTCCCTCTCTGTTTCTGAAACTTGGTAGTTTTATGATATAGCACACATTTTTCCTTAGGTGAGGGAAATGGAATTTTGGTAATATAGATGTAATTCCTGAAGTTACTTTATGAAATGAAAACATTTTGCACTGATCACAATATATGTTTGCTACTAATTAAAATGTAGGTGACCATAAATTATGACTCAGATATCAATTCATTTGTAAATTTATAATGAAAATGTCTGCTTCCATACTTTCAAACCTCAACTCTTGAAATTAATGAAAAAGTAATATATGACAATAAGTGTAAAAACTAAAAATAGACCATGCCACATTGTTTTTCTGAATTATAAAAAATCATGAAAGATGACTGAAGAGGGAATGTACTTGGTATTGTTTAAAAACAGAACACTAGCCGGGTTTGGTGGCTCAGCCTGTAATCCCGCACCTTTGGGAGGCTGAGGAGAGTGAATTGACTGAGCCCGCGGGTTCAAGACCCGCCTGGGCAGGCGAGACCTCAACTCTACAATAAATCAAAAAAATTAGCCGGGCATGGTAGCATGCGCCTGTAGTTCCAGCTACTTGGAAGGCTGAGGTGGAAGGATTGCCAGAGCCCAGCAGGTCGAAGCTGCGGTGGCCGGGAGCGGCCACTGCATTCCAGTCTGGGCGACAGTGAGACTCCAACTCAAACAACAACAACAACAAAAAAAAAAACTAAAAACAGAACACTGTGAAATGTAGTTAATTTGAGAAAAAAAAAAAGCTATCACATTTTTCCTTAGAAATATTCTAAACAATTCATGTTAGTTTCCATTAAATACTTTAATATGAAAGTATGCTGACATTTTTACTTAAACATGTCTTACGAGTCCCCACTTATTCACAAGTATTTTTTGAATACCTGTTATAAAGAAGGCACTTGGCAGGGCGTGGTGGCTCAAGCTTGTAATCCCAGCACCTTAGGAGGCCAAGGTGAGAAGATTGCCCAAGTCCAGGTGTTCGAGACCCAACCTGGAAAACTTGGTGAGACCTCGTCTCTACAATAAACCAAAAAATTAGCTAGGCATGGTGGCATGTGCCTAGAGTTCCAGCTACTTGCAACACTGAGGCAGAAGGATCACCTGAGCCCAACAGGCTGAGGCTGTGTTGGCCGTGAGCATGACACTGCACTCCAGCCTGGGCGACAGAACGAGACTCTGATTCAAAAAAAGAAGAAGTAAAGAAGGTTACTTGCGGCGGTGTTTAGAAAGATACAAAAAATGAAAAAATGGATATCTTAAATGTAGCCATAAATAAACTTTTGTTTGTTGTGATTGTGTGTATATGTAATAATACATAGTACATGTATAACACATAGTAGCTTTTAAAAAGGTGGAAAGTGATTTAATTTTATATCTTTACATATATAAAAGATATATGTATCTTTTTACATACATATGTATATGTATTTGTAACTTAATTTATTTCTATGGACATTTATAGAAATGATTGTGACTTCTACACAAATATGTACATCACAAATATATTTATGTATACACAAATTGCTATTTGATTTAGAGTTAATAAACATTTGTAAAGTACCTACAAGTTTCCAGGTAATTTGTTAAATAATGCCTCCTATATTATTACATTTATTACCTTATTTGACACTCACAAAGAACTTTAAAATTCCCCAATTATAAATTAAAAAATTTATAGAAAATGAAAAAAGTGTATCTTTTTAAAAACTTGAATAAACAACACTGTGCATTCATCTCTTCTTTAATCCAAGTCCTGTCAACAAACTCACACTGTGGACAAACTTAAATACTTAAGTTGCTGAACAAAATGGACTCAAGGTAAGTCTGTCTAGTCAAAATTAAATACAATATTTAGAAAATCAGATAATTATGTCCAGTGTTACAAATGTTGCCTATGTTGAAAGACACCCATCTCCTTACTATATATATATGTCTGCTCTCATTCAGAAGAATTCATAATTATTGATGCTTCCCTAAGTCTTAGTTCACATATCAAGTTACTCAGCAAACTATAGTGGTATTTAAATGAATATTTATTAATTAGTAACTGCAAAACTGAAACTGTTTTAAACACTTTTATATAGAATATAGTTAATATTTACAATAACCCTGATAGTTGGAAAAACCTTTTATCCCTCAATTAGAAATGAGAAAATGGAGTCTCAAACTAAGTACATAATTTGCTTATTGTCACATAACTGATGAATGTAAAAGCCAGGTTTTAACCCATGCCATTTGACTAGTCAGCATATGACATCATTATTTGACTCTGTTTAACCAGGCAGAAGAGAATAAGTTACCCCTCATTTAATTAAACAAAAAGCACACACAGAAAACAACAAAACAAGCTAACATAAAAGTCCTTCAAATAGTAATTATGCTTTTTCAGCAAATAATATGTTCTCTGTACTGACTGAACCAAATAATTATTGCCTTATCAAGCTCCTCATGAAAGGTGCTTTTATGTTTTAATTATATGTATTTTTTTAATTACTGTAAAGGTAAATAAAATTAGTCTTTTTTAAATCACAGGGAATTTAAATCACAGAGCAATTGCATTCCTTGTGTTACAGGAAAACTTTAATGGTCTACCATTTTACATTATTCAAATTGTTTAAATTTTTATTGGCTGTGAAGATTAAATTTTTCAATTGAATTCTGATATCTAAATTGCTAACCCATTTATTCTAATTTTAAGGAGAGAACTTTCCCATCTTGCAATGAATACAATGTGGATTACATTGGTTACTGTGCAGTTACAAATGATGAACACATGCTATCCAATATATCAAATATCATTTTTTTCCAAAAATAGAAAGATTTAACTGTATTGTGCAGACAATAGAATGCATATGGACCCTTTTTCTTTTTTTTTTTTTTTTTAAGGTGAGAAAGAAAGATTTATTACAAGGACAGAAAAGCTCCCACAGCAAGAAGGGACCTGAAAGACGTTGCCTAGGGATACTTTTAAAAATGACAATTTCAAGTTAAAGCAGTAAAATTAAATTTAGCTTCAAGCATTTAGTAGCTGCATGGTCTTGGCTTAATCTATGTCTCATTTTTGTTATGTGTGAAGTTGTACCTATATCGCAGAGATTTTTTTCAAGATTTAAAAAACAATAACTAAAATAAATAGTAAGGTTGTAGTATATGGTAAAAAATGGAAAAATAGTGGCTCTTTTTGAAACTTTATAACTCACACGACAGGAGCAAAGCAAATACACAAGAAAAACATAAATCACATCTATGATAACTTCATACTGTGATTGTGTTAATTAGATATTATATATATATTATTAACATATATTATACATCATATATTATAAATTTATAATATTCCACATTATATATTAACATTTTATATTAACACTATGTATATAATTTACATATATCCTCGATACTAGTTCTTTTTTTTTTGAGTCGGAGTCTCACTCTGTCACCCAGGCAGGAGTGCAGTAGCATGCTAGTCTCAGGTGATGAGACATGGTCCTCAACCTGCTGGTCTCAGGTGATCCTTCCGCCCCTGCTTCAGCTGGAACTACAGGCGTGCACTATCAACGCCTGCTAATTTTTTGATTTATTATAGAGAAGTGGTCTCACCATGTTGGTCTCGAACCCGCAAGCTCAGGCAATCCTCTAGCTTTGGCCTCCCAAAGTACTGGGATTATAGGTTTGAGCCACCGCATCCAGACCATACAAAAATTCTTGAAGAAAATATTAAGCGCATAATTTATTAAAATTATAAAAGATAATAATGTTCTACCCTGGCTGTGAGAGGGTAGCAATTTGTATAGTAAAGCAGAATGACTACCATATAAAAACAACAACAGCAAAGTAAATAGTACCTTTGAGATAAACCATACACTGAATTGCTGTTTGCTCTAAGTCATCCTGTTAAAGGTGTTTGCTGCTTCTTAGCTCTGAGAGAATAAAATGCTGGTGAAGAACCATAAGGTCAGTGGAAGACATGGAGTTCTTTCCTTTTACAGATTGATGAGAATTACATCATGAATCTTGTCATTAAATCCCTATGACTCTGGATGACTAAAAGTAGCTTTGGAGGAAAGAATAAGAGGCTTGCCATGGTTTCACTCTCTGCATCAAAAGTTGACCAGTAATTTTAATGGGATTTTAGCTGCTTTCTAGAAAGCATCAAGCATTCTGTGATATAGGTAGATTTCTAGGACCTACAACCAAACATCCAGAAAGCCAAACATTTTGTTGTTACTTTTCACTAGTATATGCTCAGTTCCCAGAACTATAGCACATAGTAGTTGTTCAATACAGGTTTGAATAAGTGACCATATGAACCATCATTATATCTGACAATAATTTGTTAGAGTTGTGCTTACAAGCTAGATTGGACCATTTGGTTTTAATATGTTCCCGAACCACGCATATGTTTGCTCTACTCCTTGGGCTGAACATCTCGAACCTTTTGATTTCATGACCAGCATCAGCCTTGCAGATGAGTTTGTTTCCCAGGGTCTTTCTCAAAGACCAAATCAATCAATCTCTGATAAGATCTTGGCTACTTACTTTTTCATACCAGGTTACTAAGTTGCTGTAACCCTAGAAGAGACTGATGTATCGACCAAAGGTCTTTGTTGCATGCTATAGAATTATACTACTTCCTTTAAGTGAAGATTTATTAAGAAATGTAGAAAATAGATAATAGGATTGAAGAAAATTTCTGTATTTAAAAACAACTTTTGAAACTCCGCCATAGAACTAGGACATTATAGGATTTACCTTCTACCTGCAGGCTTCAGAACCGAATTCCTTTGCCACTATTTGTGAAGGGAAAATGACTGTCCCATAAAAATGAATTTACTTTTCACTCCATAAAAGGCCATGCTTGCATGAATCTGATAACAGAAACCGAAGGCACATCTAGAAAGCTAACTGCAAAAGAATCTGGGAATTGTGGCTCTTAATTTACTAGACTTTGTAAAAATCTATAAAAAGGAAAGTCTGTTAATTGGTGTTTGAAATGGTTTTGATGCAAACCAATTCATAGACCCCACCACAAAGCATTTGCTAACTTTTGAGAAACAAGCATAAGTAGTAACACATTGAAAACAACACTGGCCGGGCTCGGTGGCTCAGCCTGTAATCCCAGCGCTTTGGGAGGCCAAGGATTGCCTAAGCCGGTGGGTTCAAGACCCGTCTGGGCAAATTGGCAAGGCCTCATCTCTACAATAAAAAAAATAAAAAAATGAGCCGGGCGAGGTAGAGTGCGCCTGTAGTTCCAGCTACTTGGAAGGCTGAGGTAGAAGGATTGCCGGAGCCCACCAAGTCGAGGCTGTGGTAGCTGGGAGCGGCCACTGCACTCCAGTCTGGATGACAGAGTGAGACTCCAACTTAAAAACAAAAACAAACAAACAAACAAAAAACCCACTGATAGTTATATGCAAATATACATGTAAAATATTCTGAATTCACAATTTCCAAAATAAGAACAAGGATCATGTTTTAGATAGATGCATAGACCATCAGTAAAATTTACCTTATTTGTATACAAAATTATTCTGAGGTTTATATAAAATAATATAGACCATGGAAAGCACTTGGAAGAAGACCAGGCAGAAACTTTGCCTTTAATATTTATTTCTCTGGCACCTAACCCTGGTTCTAATATTTAAATTAATTCACATTTGTTTAATTAAGCTTTATTATCTGTTGCAACTGCACTTACCATTATCTTTTCCTTTTATGAATTCTTCTGGCAAGCTAACAGTACCATAAAATTCCTGACACAAAGCACTTGTTTATAAATGTAGCGGTAGTTAACTTACAGTAAATGTGGTAAATTTTTTGTTATTTTTGAAAACATTCTTATAGATTATTTTATTTTAAATATGTCATTACAAAATGAAAATAATATTCTCAGAGAATAATGTTTTAATTCCCAAATAAGAAAAAAAATCTTCCATATAGATTTATCTTCAAAATATTATCTATTGCATTCTATCATGATTTTTGTACATTATGGTACCCCATGTATCATGTTAGGATCATAATATGAATAGCATTAGTCTAAGTATGAATATGACAGAGAACTTAGAAGATACTTAATATTAGTATATTACATGTTTTCAAATTTGAAAAATGTGCCTTGTAACTCACAATTATAAAAAAATAATGACACAACATAGAAATCAACATGTTCACCTCTGATTTTAACATTTCATAAAAGTAGGACTTTTTTGATAAATATTTTTCCACCATGGCTATATTTAAAAAAAATTACAAGCATTGTGAAGCATAGTGAAGTAGGAATTCACATAAACCAAACCTTTGCATTTTACTCAAAAGGATCATACATTTTACCTCCTTTAGTACTTAAAACAGCATTCCATGGTATGCGATGTTTATATTACAGGTGAAAAAAGAAAATTAAGTGCAGGATAAATTATTGAGTCTATTATGCTGAGTCTAAACCCCATGATATATCTTGAAAAATGTGGAAAACAGTGCTTCTCAGAACAAGGTTGTTTTAACTTTCGTGTTTTGAATGATAACACCTCCACATTGAAAGATGGGTTAAATTGTTTTATTTTAAGAAATTTTTTATAAAACTTCTGCCAAAAACCATTCAGCTCACTGTTAAAAGTCAAAGACAAAGAAATTTTGTTTTGATGATTGAAGGGAAGAACAATTATTAAGATATTAGTGTGTAAATTAAAAAAAAAAAATGGAAGATTCCCGGAGTAAGATGGTGGTGGAACCAGTCAGACCTATGCGAGACCCAGTGTGAGTGAGTAAGTGGTATGGACAATTTTGTGTACATGTCTGTGAGTAAGTTGGTATGTGAATGACTGACTGAGCGAGGACTCAGGAGCAAGTGGCCGGGGTTCTACTGATGAAGCGGCTGGTGCTGCAGCTGCTCTTCTAGGACCTTCGTGCTTCCCAGGCACAGAAGCCAAGTGCCATTAAAAAAAAAAAAAATCAGTAAAACCCTTCCTGGGAAGAAGCTGCCGGGAGTGACTACCGGCTCCAGGTTCTGCCTCTACCACTGCAGCACCTGAAGGACACTGGCAGCAAGGACCGTGGAGGGAGTTCAGCAAGAGACCCAGAGGCAAAGCCCTGGGGAAGACTAAATAGACACCCTACCACCATCTTGAAAACTGGTCAGGGAAGTACTCTGGCTTGCTCACCATGGAGCAGCAGACCTGATCTCTGTGACTGGCAGATTAACTACTCAGGTGTTGATGGTGACCCAGAGGGAATATCCTGAAAGCACAATCTCCAGAGGGAAAGGGTGAGTGCTGAATCTCAGACACCTCATCCGCTACCCTGATTCAGCCATGGGACAAAGGATATGACCAGAAAAGGATGAGGAAAACTCTGAAGAGATCAGTGGAGAGTCTGGGGCTGACCCAACGACCTCCTCCCCAGCAATCCTCTGAACATCACACCTACACAGCTGGGGCAAGACTGAAAGGGAGGAACCTAGGTGGAGTCTAGAAGTCAGCTGTGATAGGAGGGCTCTACTACAGGACAAGCCTGGCTAGGGCACCCCTCCTGTCTGTCTCCCACCAGTCCCCGGGGAAGAGACAATCCTGCATCTCCCCACTGGAGGGGATCCCCTGACCAAACGAGAGAGGAGGGGAGGACTGGAGTCCCACCCACCCCCACCCACCCCACCTTCCCTGCACTGTGCTCTGAGAAGATTGTGAATGTGGACAGCTACACAGGAAACAACAGAGAGGCTTACCTGTGAGCAGCTGAGAGGAACAATTACAGAAACTGCCACAAGAGGGCAGGTGGTCTCTGTTTTTGTTTTTTTCTTTTTTCTTTGTGTGTGAATGTGTGTGTGAGTTTGATCTGCAATCCCCCTGCATTTTTTCTTTTTCTTTTTTTCTTTCTTCTTTTGCTTTTTGTTTTCTGTTTATGTGTGTACATGAATGAAAGTGTTCATCTTTCAGCTTTATTTTTTGGTCCTCTCTTTTTAGTTTAATGTGTGTGTGAATGTATGTGTGAGGGTTCAGTTTGCATTCCTTTTTAAAATATCTTTACTTTTTCTCCCCACTTTTCTTTTTGTGTAGGGTGTATGTGTGTGTGTTTTCAGTTTTCCTGTTTTTTTTTTTGTTTCATTTTTGTGTGTTTGTTTTGCTTTGATTTTTTTTTTCCAATTTGTTTTGGCTTGTATGTGTGTGTGTGTGTTGAATTATTTTTTGCCTTGGTTTCTACTTTTGTTTTTCCATGTTTTTGTCTATCTATTACATTATATTTTTCTCTGTTCTCCTCATTCCTGTTACTGCATTGGGGGTACACAAACATACCCACTGCATTGTCAAATAGAGTGATGATGGGAAGCAAGGCTGAGGGAATACCCCATTCAGTGAACAATGTGATTTGCAAGGAGTTTCTGAATCCTAGCACCTCATCCTCCACCTCATTTGATTCTTACAACTACATGAGACAACAAAGATTCCCATCCATAGCCCTGTTTCAAAATAGAAAAAATTCAGTGCCCTGATCATGGAAAAATAGAAGGCTGAGCAAACATCAGAAGTGAAAGTTTCTCCCACTGCCACTGAATAATGGAAGTAAAGAGAAAAGAAGGAGATCTGTAACAAATGAGGAAAAATATCAACAGAAGAACAGAGGTAATTCCCAGTGTACCAAAGAGAAAACAACTGAAAAAACAGACCTCAGAGCCCCCAAAATGGAAGTCACCAATGACTGGTCCCAGAATAACAGGGATTAGGGAATGGATAGAAAGAGTGAATAAGACTCAAGAAAGATAAGCTACAACACTAAAGAACTTATAACAGAGCTTTTGGCCATGAAAATTTCACCCAGGAAATAAATAAGAGGAGAAGCATGGATAGCAGAATTAATTAAGCAAAGGAAAGACTCTTACAACTTGAAGATCAAAACAAGGAATTAATCTGATCTGTAAAAATTATAGAAAGAAAATTCAGAAAGAATAAAAACCTCCAAGAGATGTGCATTTATATGAACAGGCCAGACCTACACTTGGTTGGTATCCAAGAACAAGAACAGGAAACAGAGAACACCATGGAACCAGTATTCCAGGAGTTTATCCCAAGAAAGATTTTCCCATCTCACCAGAGATGTGACCACCTAAACACAAGAGATGCAGAGAATCCCTGCAAGACATCAGATGAGATGATCAAGCCCTAGATACATAGTAATTAACCTACACAAAGTAGATACAAAGGAAAAAATCCTAAAGTCAACAAGAGAGAAAGATTAGACTACTTACTGGGGAAAACCAATCAGAATAGTAGTAGACCTATTGGTAGAAACACTACAAGATAGAAGGTACTGGAGTACAATTTTCAAAGTCTTCAAAGAAAAAAATTTCAACCAAGAATTTCTTACCTAGCCAAGCTCAGCTTCATCAGTGATGGAGAATTAACATCCTTCCCAGACATCCAACCCCTAAGAGACTATGCAGATTTCAGACCTGCTCTACAGAAAATGCTTTAAAAGAGAAGAAAGACAAAAAATAATGACCACACATTTCCCAAGAGAGCAGGAGAACACAGAATCAAGAGAAAATACATCACGACTGCAAAATTGAAAACACACATATACAACAACCAAAAAGTTAAAAGAAAACAAACAAACAAATAGAACTATATAAGAACCTCAAGATGCGGATAAACACTCACTTCTCAATAATCAGCCTACACATGAATGGATTAAATGCAGCACTGAAAAGACACAGAATGGCAAACTGGATTACAAACCAAAACAGCAAAACAAAATAAAAACTATAATTCGGTGTATCCAGGAAATTCATCTCACAAGAGATGTACACAGACTCAGAGTTAGAGGATGAAAAATGAATTTCCAGGCAAATGGATTACAAAAGAAGGCAGGAGTTGTGATCTTGATATCAGACAAAACAATTTTTAGGCTATCAAAAATTTTAAAAGATATAGACACTGCATAATGATAAAATAATCAGTCCATCAACAAGAAATATCCATCCTAACCATATATGCACCCAACACAGGAGCATCAACATTTATAAAACAAGTACTAAGCAAACAAAAAAAGATATTGACTCTAGCACAGTTATAGATGGGGACTTAAATGCACCAATAACAACCCTAGATCAATCATCAAGGCAAAAATTCAACAAAGAGAACCAGAACCTCAACCTGACACTTGACCAAATGGACTTAATACCTACAGAACACTTCACAAAGCAACCACAGAATATACATTCTATTCATCATCACAGGGAACATACTTCAAGATTGATCACATTCTTGGCCATAAATCAACATAAACAAATTTCATAAGATCAGAGCATTGCCATGCATCTTTTTAGAACTTAATGGAATACAAATAAATATTAACACCAAAAAAATTCTCCCAAAACCCACAAAAATATACACACTGAAGACCATGATGCTAAATGACAACTAGGTCAACACAGAAGTCAAAGCAGATTTAAAAGACTCATGGAAACAAATGAAAATGAAGAAACATCTGATCAAAACCTCTGGGATAGCAAGAAATCAGTTCTAAGAGGTGAATTCATATCTCAATGAGTACACAGCAAGAAAATGGAATGATCACAAGTTAAAAACTTAACCAATCACCTAAGGCTGATGGAAAGACAAGACCACCAAAATACTAACTTTAGCAGAAGAATCTAGATCACCAAAGTAGAAGCCCAAATAAAAGACACAGAAGACAAAAAAAAAAATCATAGAACAAATAATGACCAAGTAGGTTTCATCCCTGGGGTGCATGGCTAATTCAACAGCCACAAGACCATAATTTTAATTAAATAACATCAACAGATATAAAAACAAGAACCACATGATTATTTCATTAGACACAGAAAGACCTTTAGATAAATCCAGCATCCCTTCATGATAAAAACCCTTGAATACCTAGGCATAGAAGGAATATACCACAAAATAGTAAGAACCATCTATGATAAACTCATAGCCAGCATATTGCTAAATGAACAGAAACTGGAGGATTTCATCTAAAAACTGGAGTAACACAAGGCTACCCATTTTTACCTCTCCTGTTCAACAATGTGTTGGAATTCCTAGCTAGAGTAATTAGATAAGAGAAGGAAATCAGTGGTATCCAGATAGGAAAAGAGGAAGTTCAGCTATTTCTCTTTGCTGATGATATGATCTTATACCTTGAAAATCCAAGAGAATCTGTCAAAAACCTCCTTGCACTGATAAAGGTCTTTGGCAAAGTTCTGGGGTACAAAATAAATGTGCAAATACAGTCACATTCTTATACACCAATAGTAAATAGGCAGAGAAACAAATAAAAAGAAAAATCCTATTCACAATATCCACCAAAAAATTAATACCTTGGCATCTTCTGAGTCAGATAAGTGAAAGATCTTTACAATGAAACCTACAGAACACTACTCAAACTAATCCAAGAAGACACAGAAAAATGAAAAAAAATGTTGCATGTTCATGGATAGGAAGAATCAAACAACATTATTAAAATGCCTATCCTACCAAAGGCAATCTACATGTTCAACACAGTGCCCATTAAATGACCAACATCATTCTTCTCAAACATGGAAATGAAAATTCAGAAATTCATATAGAAACATAAACAAATACTAATAGGCAAAACAATCCTAAACAAAAGAAGCAAAACCGTAGGTATAACACTTCTAGACTTTTAACTTTATTGTAAGGCTACAAAAATCAAAAGATCCTGGTATAGGTACAAGAATAGGCATATGGATCACTGGAACAGGATAGAGATTCTGGAAGCAAAACTTCAATTTCTCAACCAACTCATTTTCGACAAATCCTTCACCAATAACCACTGGGGAGAGGAAAATCTATTCAGTAAAAGGTGCTGGGAAAACAAGCTGACCACATGCAGAACATTGAAACAGAACCCGTGTCTATCACCTTATACAAAAATCAACTCCAGATGGATCAAAGACTTAAACATACAACCTCAGTCTTTACAAATCTTAGAAAATGCAGGAAACACCCTTGTGGAAATTGGAATAGGCAATTAATTCCTGATAAAATCACCAGATGTCCATGCCATAAGATGTAAGATAGAAAAATGGGACCTCGTCAAACTGAAAAGCTTCTGCAAAGCAAAATAAACCATCAAGAGTGTGGAGAGACAGCCCAAAGAATGGGAAAAAAATATTTTCCAACTGTATATCTTACAAAGTTCCAACATCCAGGTTCTAAAAGGAACTCAAACATACTAAAAGGAAAAAACAAACAGCCCATTAAAAAGTGGACAAAAGACATAAATAAGCACTTCTCAAAAGAAGATATACAGTCAGCCAACAGACACATGAAAAAGTGCCCAGTCTCCATTGATACCCAAACCAGGTAAAGATCCAACAAAAAAGAGAACTACAGGTCAAAATCCTGGCAAACCAAATCCAATAACATATCCCAAAAATGATCCACCACAATCAAGTAGGCTTCTTTCCTGGGATGCAGAGCTGGTTTAACATTTACAAGACCATAAACATAATTAAATACATCAGCAGATGTAAAAACAAAAACCACATGATTATATCATTAGATGCAGAGAAAACTTTTGTTACAATCTAACACCCATTCTTGATAAAAAAAAAATCCCTCAAACATCTAGACATAGATGAAACATGTCTCAAAATAGTAAGAGACATCTATGAGAAACCCATAGCCAACACACTGCTAAACAGACAGAAATTGGAACCATTGTTCCTGAAAACCGGAACAAGACAAGGATGCCCACTCTTACCCCTTTCTTGCATACTTTTGGAAGTCCCAGCTAGAGAAATCAGATAAGAGAAGGAGATCAGAGATATGCAAAAAGGAAAAGAGGAAGTCAAATTATCCCTCTTTGCAGATGACATAATTCTATATCTCAAAAACCTCCTTGAGAACCTGTCAAAAAACCACTTTGCACTGATAAAGACTTTGGCAAAGTCTCAGGGTTTAAAATAAATGTACAAAAGACAGTTGGATTGCCATACACCAACAAACAGAACCCCAAATAAAAAGCACAATCCCATTCACAATAGCCACAAATAAAAAAGAAAGAAAGAAAGAAAAAGAAATACCTTGGCATTTCAGAACCAGAAATTTGAAAGACCTTTACAATGATAACTACAAAGCACTGCTCAAAGAATCAAAGATGACAAAAACAAATGGAAAAATATTCCATGCTCATGGATTGGAAGAAACAATTGTGTTAAAATGTCTACCAAGGCAATCTACAGATTTGATGTAATATCCATTAAATTACCAGCAGCAATCGTCCTCATACCTGGAAACGACAATACAGGATTTCATACGGAAACATAAACGACCACAAATAGCCAAAACAATCCTCAGCAAAAACAAAAACAAAAAAACAAAGCAGGTGGTATTACACTCCCAGACTTTAAACTTATTATAAAACTACAATAATCCAAACAGCCTGGTATTGGTATAAGAACAGGCATATAGACCAATGGAACAGGATTGAGATTCCAGAAGCAAAACCTCAAGTTCTCAACCAACACATCTTTGACACAGACTCCACCACCAACCACCGAGGAGAGGAGAACCTATTTAGTTAATGGTGCTGGGAAAACTGGCTGACCACATGCAGAAGATTAAAACAGGAACCTTACCCATCACCATACACACAAATCAACTCTAAATGGATCAAATACCTAAACATAAAACCTCAAACTATAAGATTCTTAGAAAATGCAGGAGACACCCTTATAGAAATTGGAACTGGCAACCAATTCCTGATCAAAATGCCAAGTGCCCCTGCTGTAAGTGATAAGATAGACAAATGGGACTTCATCAAGCTGACAAGCTTCTGTAAAGCCCCCAAAAAAATCATCAAGAGAGCAGGGAGACAACCCACAGACTGGGAAAAAAATTTTGACAACTGTATGTCTGACAAAGGCCTAACATCTAGGATCTACAAGGTACTCAAAAAAAAAGAAAAAAAGAAACAACAAAATTACAAAGTAGGCAAAAGATATGACTAGACACTTCTCAAAAGAAGATGTATGAGTAGCCAACAGATACATGAAAAAATGCTCGGCCCCACTAGTCATCAAAGAAATGCAAATTAAAACCACACTGTGATACCACCTAACTCCAGTCAGGATGGTCATCATCAATAACTCAAAAACCAACAGATGCCAGAGAGAATGCAGGGTAAAGGCAACACTTCTACATTGTTGGTGGGAATGTAAACTAGTACAATCTCTGTGGAAAACAGTGTGGTGATTCCTAAAAGATCTAAAAATCAACCTTCCATACAACCCTGCACTCTCCCTACTGGGAATATCCCCAGAGGAACTCAATTCATTCTATGAAAAAGGTACCTGCACATGTATATTTATTGCAGCATTGTTTACAATAGCAAAAACATGAAACTAACCTTGCTGCCCATCGAAGGAAGACTGGATAAAAAAAAATGTGGTATATATACACGATGAAATATTACTCAGCTATAAAGAAGGATACAATTATGAACTTTACAACATCCTAGATGAACTTAGAATCTATAATACTCTGTGACCTACCACAGAAACAAAAACCTGAGTATCACATGTTCTCACTTATAAACAGACCTTGATCAGTTATCATAATACTATAAGAAAAGGATTGGCAGTAGTGGGAAATTGCCAGGGGAAGGCGGGAGTGGGATTGCAGTAGTAGGAATTTGTTGGCATTGGTGGTGGTGGGGGGGCACCTCATCAACAAAGGTACATACATAATGAACATTTGTATCCCTCACCCTGAATTGTACCCCACATCTTTACAATTAAAAATTAAAAAAAAGAAAAAGTGCTCAGTCTCACTAATCATCAGAAAAATACAAATCAAAACCACATTGATATACCACCTAACTCCAGTGAGAATGGTCATCATTAATAAAATAAACAACAACTGATGCTGGCGAGGATGCAGAGAAAGGGAATGTTTCTATACTGTTGGGGGGAATGCAAACTAATTCAACCTCTACGGAAAACAGTGTGGTGATTCCTAAAATAACTAAAAACTGACCTTCCATATGATGCAGCAATATTCCTTCTGGGAATATACCTGAAGGAACTTAAATCACTCTAAAAAAATTAAAAAAGAGAGATACCTGCACACACATGCTTATTGCAGCACTGTTCACTATAGTAAAAACATGGAACCAACCATGCTCCTTTCCAACTGGATTGGATAAAAAAAATGTGGTGCATATGCATGATGGAATATTACTCAGCCATAAGGAAGGACAAATGCAAGAATTTGCAGCAACTTGGATGGATTTAGAGTCTATAATATTCAGTGATCTATCACAGAAACAAAGAACAGAGTGCCACATGTTCTTACTCATAAGCAGACTCTGAACTTTTACCATAATACTATAGTAAATGGATTGGCAGTAGCAGGATACTGCTGGGACGCAGGAACACAACATCAGTAAGGGCACCTTATCTCAAACTAGGTGAATTGGGGACAAAAGAGAGACCCAAACTTGACTTGTACAATGACCACTTGTATATCTAATCTTGAATTGTACCCCACAGCTTTAAAATAAAATTGAAATTAAAAAAATATATATGAGCTGGGCTCGGTGGCTCAGCCTGTAATCCCGGGCCTTTGGGAGGCTGAGGTGAGTGGATTGCCTGAGCCCGCGGGTTCGAGACCCGCCTGGGCAGTGAGACCTCATCTCTACAATAAATCAAAAAATCAGCCGGGCATGGTAGCACATGCCTGTAATTCCGGCTACTCGGAAGGCTGAGGCAGAAGGATCACGGGAGCCCAGCAGGTGGAGGCTGCGGTGGCCGGGAGCAGCCACTGCACTCCAGTCTGGGAGACAGAGTGAGACTCCAACTCAAAAAAAAAAAAAAAAAAAAAAAAAAATATATATATATATGTTTAATTTTGAAAAGAAAACCCTACTGAAATGTCTGAACATTATTCCTGTGATATCATATGCAGTGCTAGTTCATTATTTATTAGAAAAATAAATAAATAAATCAAATTTGTCTGACTTTTTCTCCACCACACTACACCTGTTATTGTTGACATCTTCAAATATCACTGCCTCTTGATGGGCTAAGTCAGCTGCAAAATAAATCATCCTGAAACCCAAAGAAATGACTAATTGGAGGCAATGATTTACTAGCAGTCTTTTGGAAACTAGAAAATATATGCAAAATGAGAGAAAACAGATGAGGTGTTGGTGTAATATAAACTGAGCATAACAATAAAATATGACTTGTTTTTTGAAAACTCTTCTGCTTGATGATAACATGATTATTAGAAAGAGACATTTGTTTCTATTTGTTTGCTGTGTAGAAAGACATGCCCCAAATCATTAAAAATTATAACAATTTATTTTGATTCATTTTTAAAGGATGAATGATGAATATTACCTTAATTTTTAGAGAAAAGTTATTGCTTAATTGAAATCTATACTACTTGATAGTAATTTAGAGAGGCATTTAGGAACATCATTGGATTATTTATAGTGATTAGATTTTTTAAGTGAAATTATTTTCCTTGTATAGAATGGTTTATTACAATGTAAATTATGGTTTTGAAAGTTTATCAAAGTAGCAATGATTATTTTTGCATTTAATGTCTTCTAGATTTGCATGCAATATATTATCATTTTAGTTTTTAAAGCTCACAAAGACCAAATATCCAGAATCTATAAGGAACTCAAAGAAATGGACAGGAAAAAAATAATCCTATTGCAAAATGGGCAAAGGACATGAACAGTCACTTCACCAATGAAAACATACAAGGAGTCAACAAACATATGGAAAAGTGCTCAATATCACTAATCATCAGATAAATGCAAACCAATAACTATCATGAGATACCACCTTACACCAATCAGAATGGCTATTATTAAAAAGTCAACAAGAGATAATGGTTAGGTTGTGGAAAAAGGGAACGCTTATACACTGTTGTTGAGACTGTTACTTCAACTCTTATGGAAAGCAGTTTGGAGATTTCTCAGAGAACTATAAATAGAGCTACCATTAAACTCAGCAATCCCCTTTTTGTGTATATGCTCAAAGAGCCATAGATCGATCTACCAAAAAGACACCTGCAATTGTATGCTTATTGCAGCCATTTTCACAATAGCAAAAATGTGGAGTCAACCAAGGTGCCCATTGACAGTGGAGTGGATAGGGAAAATATGGTACATATACACCATAGAACCATAAAGAAGAACAAAATCATGTCTTTTGCAGCAACATGGATGCAGCTGGAGGCTGTGATTCTATGTGAGTTATCACAGAAAAAGAAAACTGAATGCCCCATGTTCTCACTCTGAGTACTAAACACTGGCACACACAGGCACAAGAATGAGAACAATGGACACTGGAGAATTCTAAACTGGGGAGTTAGGGTGAGGGAATAAGGGATGCAAAGCAACACCTCTGGTACCACGCTCACCATTGGGGGTGGGGGAGCGGGCTCATCAGAAACCCAACCTCACCCTCATGCAATATACCTATGTAGCAAATCTTCACATGTACCTCCAATTCTGTAATAAAATTAAAATTAGAAACTCATTACATTTTTAAAAAACTCACACTAACACAAAAACCTCACTCACATAAAGAGATATGACATCTTTTAAAAATTGTAATAATCATGAATGGAACAGATGTCAGCTAATGAAATCAGAAAATTCTGGCAATGTGTTTGAAATAATTGAGAATTATATTTTTAATTGATTTATTGCCCAACAATCAATTTGCATTCATAGTGTTAAATCAGGTGTAAAGTGAAATGGTTTGACACATTTGAGATTTGCAATTGGTAATTAAAGAGTTGCCAGTCAATCATACACTATCAAATTGTGCATATGTGACACTGATATTTTACTACAGAGTAATCAATCATCACTCATGGGAATTCATTTTGCCCTTATGTAATTTTAAAAGTGAATTTTTAATAAAACAAATATAGAGAAAATAGAATTATTTTGATATAATGGCATTGCTATGGCATACAAATATAACGTAAACCGATTATTATTCTCTCATATTTTAATAAGAATCATTTTTTTAAGAATTATTATTACAAGTCTGCCATAAATACACTTGTCTGAGGTTTATCTAGTATTACTACTTGCTAAAGAAATACATACAAACAAACAAATAAACAATCTCCTGTTTGACACTTTCTAGGAGTAAGTTTTCTTGTCTTTTAGGTGCTTGAACTTCCTGAGGATTACAAGTGTTGAATATGATAGACAAATTCAGTTTTCATAAATCTTACAAAAATTATTAGACTCAACAATAACTTTCCAGACTGACAAAGAGCATAATATTTGTAATGATGCATTATATTGTAATTCTTAAAAATACAGTTACTCTGTAGTTCATGTAATTGCAACAATACCCATTTCAGGTATTAAATATGGTTCTGGTTGTATTTTTCTTTCTAAACATAAGATGTCCAGCAATCAGACAGAATCTTATGTAGGGCACATATACGTGAAATATTATCTTTCTGTTTACATATTTTTATTAGTTAATGTAATGTAGCCAATGGCCTTCAGTAATAAGAATTTGAGGGTCCATTTCTATTTAATCACTGTTTCTTGTTTTTTATTAGCTCCCTTATCTTGAATTAGTGAGTCAAAGTCAGAAACTCTGTTTTGTTTTTGTTTGTTGAGTTGGGATCTCACTCTGTCACCCAGGCTAGAGTGCATCAGCACTATCAAGACTCATCACAGCCTCGAACTCCTGAGTTCAGGTGAGCCTTCCACCTCAGTCTTCTGAGTAGCTGGGACTACAGGCACATGCTATAACATCAGACTAATTTTTAAATATTTTGTAGAAAGGAGGTCTCAGTATGCTGCCCAGGCTGGTCTTAAGCTCCTGGGCTCAAAGCAATCTTCCCATCTCAGACTGCCAAAGTGCTGGGATTACAGGCATGAGCCTCTGTGCCTGACCAATGTCAGAAACTCTGCAAGATTATTGTAGTGGGAAGAGCTGTGAACATTCAAGCATCCTGAATTAGGAGATTAGCACTTCAACCTTCAAAACAGTGGTCCCTCTCGTCATATATAGTTATATCCTTGGATACATCAGATGATTTTCAGTGCTCTTAACAGACCAGTATGTAATGCAGAAAATAAAGGAGAATCTCGTCACTGCTACATAAAATTATACCAAAAGTCATGTGTATGTACATAAGCATGAACAAGTATGTGTAAAGGCACACACACACATACACACACACACACACACACACACACACACACACACACACTCCACAGTTCTTTAATAACATTTATTGTTTCAAATATATCTTTAATCTAGTTACATATGATCTTAACATGATAGTGTCCTATTTTGTTTGACATATGTAAGAATGTATGTTTTGTAGAACAATTGTGTGATGTAGCTTTTTCATGTACATCGATTTATAAAACATAATATTTGTCATGTCAAACTTATAGAAAATTACAGTTTTGTAGAATAAATGTTTATAATAATAGCATTGTTCAATATCCTTGTAGAATTATAAGCCTTAGAATTTCAGATATGTAAAGGACTTTCAACATCATGGGTACGTTATGCTAATGTGTACCATAAAAGATGAGTTATACAGACAGAGGTTAAGTTACTTGTCAAAAATCACAGGTGTTTAGTATACAACCTGCCGCAAATCATAGCCCTGTCCCTGAGAACACTATGATGCTTCTCTTATCATTCTATCTTTCCTTGCTTAAAGTTATGAAGCACTAAGCAGTATTTATATGAACTGACAGAATGGACAATATCTGTAACCACGTCATTAAAGGAAAATAACATAAATAATAAAATTCATATCTATGAAAATAGCAAATATCATTGTCAATAACAGTATGGGGTAAAATTACCTAATGTACAGTTGGTAATCATTTAAGGAAAATATGTCTCATTTTAAAATAGACCAAAAATTATAATGTGTATCTGAATTATTTACTTTGGATATCACTTCTTAAAATGTTGGCAAGTATTAAGGTTAACTCTTATTCAATAATGTGTATTTGAGGATTAAATGAGATGATATGTATATAAAATATATCAAATATATGTGAGAGCATAGTAATATGCACACTCTTGCCAAGCAATATTATTCCTCCAATTGTCATATATCTTTAAAATTTATAGAAAATTTAAAATTTTACTAAACTGACAGAATTTTCAAGTTATTTGTAAACCTATACTTATTTAAATCTTTCAAAGGAGCTGTTATTGTTTCATCTGAAAACACTAGACAGATGTTCTTAAATATAAATGAATAAGGTAATCATAAATTTAAATACTTCCATAAAGAATATTGATAGGGGTGCTCCTTATTTTAGAAATATTCTTCTAAGGAAAATATTCTCATTGTGTTTTAAACACAACATACAACAGTCTAACACATTATTTCTGAAATAGTACTAAAACCAGTGTTACATACAGATGCTCTTTTTGTTCGGACTGTTTTCATTTGCCTGCTATTGTCTTCAATGAAACTTTAAGAAACATATCTTAAACAAGTACCTTGTGAGTTAATATAAGTTCAGGGCACTGGTATTATTAAGTTGGGATTGTTGTCATAAGCAGAAATAGGTACAAAATGCAGGAAATTGGATGACTACAACTCCCTCTGGACACATTCCTAACAATGTAATAAGCATGTTCTGAAAATGATGCTAACTATTAGTTAGGAAGTCCAGTGCATTACTAGCTGATAATTGATTACGAATACTGAGTGAAGATATAGCTCATATTTCACAGTTAAATACTAAGAAATATAAAATATTTGATTTTCAGGATTTTTGTCATCTATCAACAAGTAAGCCATTGCGTTGTTCAAATTTCTTATTTTGATATTGACATCTAAAAACATTTTAAAATAGTTATTCCTAATTACCAGTAAGATGACATTTCAAACTGATTCCCAAAAATAATCAAGGAAAGTGTAGAGCTTTTTTATTTCTATGTAGAGATAAACAACAAGTCCTGATGTAATCATACATCTCTGATTTACTTCCAACTCAAAAGTCTAGAAGCCATGGTATATGTGAGTTCTGAACCATGAGTCATCTAACAACAGTGAAGGAAGTGGCAAGCATTATCTTGAAAGTTTTATTCCATTGTAAAAGAAAACATATTCCCAGACAGTAGTTAGAAAAACATAATTTCTACCACTTCAGATGATATTATTTATATACCCCAAGGCCGTGAAGCATTAAGAATACTAGACGACACTCATTTCTATATATAACAGAATTACAAATAAGATTTACAAATAACCTGGAACCCAGAGTCCTTTCAGGAGAAGGAAGTTGTGTTCAGTGTGTTTAAAATGCATATATCATTCAAATACACATCACACAGCACATCTTGAAGTGAAAATTCCTTTGCAACACTAAAGCATAAAATTTTGAGTTAATATGAGCGCTTTGTGGATAAATAAGTATAATAACTTTACATGTAAAGTAGCAAACCATACTTCAGTTTGCTGAAAATGAACACAAATAGTTTGGGAATCCCTGGAAGGGTAGTCTTACATAATTCATTTGAACAAAATAAATCTAGCCAAAAAAAAAAAAAAAAAAGTCTTTTTTATTCTTCAGTAATGTAGACACACACAGATGACCAAACTCAGAAAAAAGTATAGTAGAAGTTAGTCAGTTGTAGCAAAATGTACAGAGAGGATTACATTTGGACTTGTTATTTGAACTTGTTATACATAAAATAGATTATATCTCCCATCTAGATACCTTCAAAATTGTAACTACTCTTTCACCATTTCAGGAGCACATGTAATCTTAGTTACTTCTCTACATTTACTTTTATGTTTTTTTTAGAACTCCAAAACAAACAAATATTTCTATCAAAGAAATAGGGAGGAAAGCAAAGCAACTGTGCTTCAATACATAGACAGACGTGGGGCTGGGACTCCTATAGGAAGGAAAAGGGGAGCCCAAAACAGAATAAAGAGGGTCAGCACATGAATGGAGAGACAAGATAAATCAAGCCCCATAATCTGTCATGTTCCACTATTATAATCAGCAGAGCACAAGTTAATGGAAACTTTTTATTGAAGAATGACCATTTACCAAGAGTAATTTGTTATCTCAGTGAGCAAACTTCAAAACTTAAGGAAATCTCTATAGAGAAAATAAACTTATATTTGACGAATGTTGACAATGTTTTATAAATATCAACAATTTTTAGACATAAATAAATCTTTTTTAGGTTTTTTTGTAGAATATAAACTGAAATGGCAGCGACTAAATAGTTGGTTCTCCATAAGATATATTTTGATAAGGTCCATTTGCCAGGTCATAGACGTGACAGAACACCAATCCATGGGGACAGTGCTTGGTGGAACAATTCCACCAGAACGATGTAGGGAACAAGTCACAATGGCTTTAAAATCACATTGAAGACTTTAAGTTATCTTTATTTTTTCATATTTAACTTTATTTTCAAAGTAGCATACACCATTTTTCTTTCTTCTATAAATTTAAATAGCAATTATCTTAAAACAATAATTTCTTACCTTTGATTCTTGAACTTTCTTGATTTTTTTCCTGCTGGAATTAAAACAGAAATAGGTCAAAATATGTAAGAAATATATGATCAACAAACTGATATTATGTGTCACTAAAAATACTTGTCAAAATGTTTTTCGCATATATACTCAAGTACAAAATTCTCACCTTAAAAACCTTATGTAAAATATTTTATCATAGTGGTAATAACTCTTGGTGGGCATATATACATTCAAGCAATAAGTAAATTCAATGGATATGGATTTGTAAATAAATAGACAAATGATTAATAAATAGTAAATCATGCTTTTCAGATGACTTAGGTCATTCCATTTAATTCCAACAGATATTGAATGAAGACTTCAGAATTCGATTTTAATGGCTCTGCACAATTATCGTGAAGGAGTAATCTTAGGGGCAACTAGAGTGGATAATTCCTTTAAAAAGAAAACAAAAATAAAGACTGTTCTACTGTCTATCCTTCCATTTAACTCTTTAAGGATAAAGTTGACAACAAATTCTATTACTTATTCAAAGCCTGCTCCAGTCAGACTTGTCTCTCAATTTGACATACTCCTTGTTAGTTACTAGGCAACCTCAAAAGAATTAGCATGCTTTCAAGTTTGAAAGTACATGTTGTGTATATGTGAACTTCTCAATTAATATGCAATCACAGTTTACTCTGTCTAAAAGTTTCAGGGTCTTGCACTGACATAATTTTCAAATAAGTTACTAATAAAAAAACAACAATCACACATATACTGAACTGCAGGATTGTATGGATGCCAATATATTTTGGTAACAGCAAAAAATATAAAAAACTTATTTTGCTGCAAACAATCCCAGATCCATATTTTGAAAGTAAAATGCATATTTACAACTGCATATTTAGTGAATAAACAAACTCGATAACATGATTCTTTTAGGCTTTAGGACTTTGCGTTATAATTCTCTCACCCTAACTTACTCAACCTCTGTGTTTGAAGTCTGTTCAGTTCCTTGTTGGTTGTTTAATTTAGAGTATCTGTTGGTCACCTAAGCTAAATTTTAAAGGTAAATTACTTCTTTTAAAATATGATTCTTTCAGAACTGTAAAACTAGCAGGCTTAAGCTTTCCAAAGTTAATGAAAATCTATTTCCCTCTCCTCTATTGACATTCATTCATTCATTCAGTTATTTCTTCATTCTTTCACCAAATATGTATGGATCACTTCCTATAGGTCACACATTATTCCAGAAGACAAGGCTATAAGGGTTGAAGAAAACTGAAAAAAAGTCATATCTTCATGGAACATAATAATTTATATTCCAAAAAAGAAATGTCACAGAAGGTGACGGTGGAAGAGTGTAATAACTGTAATTAGTCGCGCTCGGTGGCTCAGCCTGTCATCCCGCGCCTTTGGGAGGCTGAGGTGAGTGGATTGCCTGAGCCTGCGGGTTTGAGACCCGCCTGGGCAGTGAGACCTTATCTCTACACTAAATCAAAAATCAACCGGGTGTGGTAGCGCATGCCTGTAATTCCGGCTACTCAGAAGGCTGAAGCGAAAGGATCGCCGGAAGGATCACCGGAGCCCAGCAGGTCCAGGCTGCGGTGGCCGGGAGCGGCGCTGCACTCCAGTCTGGGCGACAGAGTGAGACTCCAACTCAAAAAAAAAACAAAAAAAAAGAATAAACAAATAACTGTAATTATATATGATTACAATGATAAGTTGATTTTAAAATAAGATTTAGAATAAGATGAGAGTAGGATCCAAGAATATATATGTAAAAAGCATGTTCTGTGAGAGAAAAACAATGCAAATGTCCTGAGTTACATACAAGGGTTCTTAGTATTGTCAAAAGTATCAAGGAGATGGACTTGATTGAATGATAAGAGGTTAGTAGGAAATACAAACAGGGAAATAACAGGAGCCAGACAGACTAGTACTTGGGACATTTTGTAGGACTTTGATTTTTACTCTGAGAGAGCTGAGAAAACGAAACATTTCTTCTCAGGGGGTAACCGTATCTGAATTATATTTATACAGAATAATTTTGGTTGTCTATTAGGGATAAGTTGAAAAGGGAAAGGACAAAGTGGAGGGGCAGTAAAGAAGGTATTATAGTCATCAAGATCAATGGTGAACAACAGATGCTGGCAAGGATGCGGAGAAAAAGGAACGCTTCTACACTGCTGGTAGGTATGCAGACGAGTGCAACCCCTTTGGAAGACAGTGTGGTAATTTCTGAAAGAACTAGAAATTGGCCTTCCATATGACTTAGTAATCCCCCTATTGGGAATATACCCAGAGGAACTAAAATCATTCTACAAAAAAGATACCTGCACATGCATGTTTGTTGCAGCTCTATTTACAATAACAAAAACGGAAACAACCATGCTGCCCATCGAAGCTGGACTGGATTTAAAAAATGTGGTACATATACATAATGGAATATTATGTAGTCATAAAGAAGGACAAACATTTAGATGATTTAGAGTCTATCATACTCAGTGATCTATCACAGAAACAATGAACAGAGTACCATATGTTTTCATTCATAAGCGGACCTTGAACACATCATAATACTGTAAGAAAGGGATTGTTAGTAGTGGGAAACTGCCAGGAGAGCGGGGTGGGATTGGCAGTTGAGAGAAACTGCCAGGGGAGGGAGGGATACACCTCATAAACAAGGGTACCTGCATAATGAACATTTGTTTACTTAACTCTGAATTGTACCCCACATCTTTAAAATTTTTTTAAAAAGTTGAATGGTGACAATAGCATTGGACAGTGTGATAGCAACACATTTGGAATATCCAGTTAGAGGAAAGTTTGCTGATACATTAAATGTAGATGTGAGAGAGAAGACAAGGGCAACCTCAAGGGCTGAGTCACTAGGATTCAGGGATGGAAATAACTCTAAGATGAAGAAGATAACCACAGAAAAGACACTTTTATTTGTTCTTCACTTGTCTTCCAGCACTGCAGACTCTCACAGTTTTCCTTATAGTTCTCTGGCCACTAGTTTTCTAGGCATTGAGGTCTTTATCTTCCTTCCATATGGCTCACTTATTTAGTGATCTTATCTAATCTTCGAGCTTTAAGTGTCACCCTATTGCTAAGGAGTCCCAAATTTATAGACCTGGCTAAACCTGAACATTGAACTTCACATTCTTACATTCAATTGTCTTTCTGATAACTGTACTTGGATATCGGTAGCATCCCAGACTGATTTTCTGATCTTCTCTTACTTCTTTGACCATCTTCCTTATTTTAGTTACAGGTAACTCCATTTTTCTAGTTGTACAGATCCTTAGTGTCATCATTATTATTCTATCACTTAAGAGATAATAGAACTCCAATTTTCAAGGGTGTGATTTTAGAGCATGTTGACTTTGAAATTACTTTGACTATCAGTCTAAAGATTCAAATTAAGCAGATGGGTATAATGTCTGTAACTCATTTCAACAAAAGATATGAATTTTGAAATCAGCAGCCTAAGTATAAATTGTCAGTCTGAGTCAGAGTACAGAGTAGAGTTAAATGATAAATAATTTAGTGCTGATAAAGATATAAAGTTGAATTAGCCAACAAAAGGGAATGGAATAATTTTTTAAAATATGGCAAATAGAAACATCAGGAGAGCAAGAAATCATGGCATCCTCAGGAATATACTAATGGGGGGGAGTTTTCAGTAGTATAGTATTCTTCTGCGAGATCAAGTATAATTGTGTCTAAGAAAATGTCCATTTGATTTTTAAATGTAGATAGAATCACTATCTGACTTCAGATAATACACATTTTTGGTATTCTTATGCACTTAAAAATCAAATTGAACTTATTTATGGAGAGAGAGGAAGACTGAGAAATGCATGAAGTGATAAAACTTGCATGAGAGAACATGATGGGAAAGAAAAGCCTGATATGGTGTGTAGCAGGGGAGTAAAGTCTGTATAGGTGTTTTGTTTTTTTTTTTCATTTGTCATGTTTGTTTTTTAGTTTTTATAATATAACATTATTTTTTATATCAGTGAGATTTGAGACTGTCTAAATGATGGAAGATGTATATAGCAGAAACAGAGAGGATAAAAAATTAAAAGAATAAATAAGATGACTGTTTTTATAAGGTTGTTGAAAGGGTGGATGTGATACAGACATAAGTGGAGGGAAAATTTAGGTGGAACGAAGACCAGTTTCTGTGATATAACAGGTGGGCACAGGAAGGCTTAGTCATACATTCAGGAGATACGTAGGTTTGACACAATGAATTAAACATGATCAATCTGTGATAATCTATAATCTTTATGTAACAGAAGGAAAGATGCTTGACTGAGTGGTAGAGTTAAGATAGTTCATCAGAAACTCGAAAAGACAGAGAAAAATTTAAATGCATGGTTTTGGGGACAATACAGCATGGTATCACTAGTTCAGTCCTAGCTGAGTGTTGTCATCATAAATTTGTGATACTGATCTTAGTGTTAGTTTAACAATAGTCATATAGTTTTAATATTCATTGATATTAAATTTCATCGCATTTGTTTTCTAAATTTCAACTTTCCATACAATTGTATATAATGATATATTATCAATGCAAACCTGCTTAAATATTTTACATACAGAAAATGCTTAAGAAGCATGAATTTAGAGAAAATAAATTTAGAGAAATAAGTAATTAATTTAGCAAATTGGGAATGAATGAAATAAGAAGGAAACCTAAATTACTCCAAGTGGTCAAACACGTATAGAACACTTTCAGTCGAGACTTATTTAGGGTTTACAAGGTATCAAGTATTCCAATTTGCTTCTATGACTAAAATATTACATTATTCAACATATCAATGCATATTTATACAATTTTATCTTGTAAAATATTGCTTCATGTTTGAAATATTTATTTGAAAATGAGAAAAAGTTATGAAGAAAATTGGGATTACTTAATTATGTGATAACTCATAAGTAGTCAGAAAAATGTATTATTTTGTCCACATGCCGGGTTCAGTGGCTCAACCTGTGATCCCGCACCTTTGGGACACTGAGGTGAGTGGATTGTCTGAGTCCACGGGTTTGAGACCCACCTGGGCAGCAAGACCTCATCTCTACAATAAATCAAAAAATCAGCCAGGCATGGTAGCGCATGCCTGTAATTCCGGCTACTCGGAAGGCTGAGGTGGAAGGATCGCCGGAGCCCAGCAGGCGAGGTTGCAGTGGCCGGGAGCGGCCACTGAACTCCAGTCTGGGCAACCGAGTGAGACTCCAACTCAAAAAAAAGAAAATAAATAAATAATAATAATAATAATAAATTAAAAAATAAAATAAAATAAAATATTTTGTCCACATGAAACGCTTGGAAAGCATTAGAAAAGCTTAAGTATTGTTCATAATAGCAAAATGTTAATGTCTCTTAGTATAACTCAATTATAACATTCTTTCAAAAAATTGTCTAAGAAAGTGATCTTATTTTAAAATAAGAAATATATTTAGACATGTATAAAAGTTAAATAATAGTGAACCATTCATACTTTACTTTGTACAACCCTATTTGTTGGAAGAATTCCAAAGTACTGTATATTAATTACATAAATAGACTTCATGAAATCCAGCCCAGTGGTGGAAAAGGGCTAATAGCTTTTGCAGACAGAATGATAAAGATCAGCAAAGGTGATCTGAGAAGAAGTATGGATTCAGAAGAAATACATGAGTCAATGATATAATCTCTTAAATATTTTTAAATAGCAATATAGTAGCTGTAACTTAGCTAAGCCAATGTAAAATTAAATCAATTCGAAATACACTGTGGTTGTGTAGAAGAGGTGGAGTGGTCCTAAAGCATCTAGACAAACAGGAGTTTACCAAATAGCACCAATGCCCAGGTTGCTAGTCCTTTAACTGGGCTGAATGTTTCCAAACTATGAGATATTATTAAAATATTTTTATCCAGTGTTTGGACTTATGGCATAACAATTATTACCATTGGATGATGACTATTTTATAGGAAGAAAATATAATCAAACACTAGATGTCTACTAATTAAACACTAGAACTAAATGCCTGGCCATGATATCTTTACACATAACTTACTTTGTTCTTTCTCACTGAGAAGTTTATGCTCTCTGAGGAGTGAAGAAATCATGTATATCTATTATAATAACATTGTGAATATTAGATCATCAATAAATTTTCCTCCTTTTTAATGTTATAAGCTTAAATTACTTTAAAAGAGAGCCATGAACTATATACACGTTATACTCATTGATACTTCTTTTATTTAAATAAGTACATACAAGGGATGCTACACTAATGAGACTAATCATCTGCTCTCTGACAACACCAAGAATACCACAGGCTTCCTGGCACATAGAGGGACATAAGAATGAAGCAAGTGCAGGTAGTACTGAATTGATTGTCTAAAGAGGTAAGCCAGCTCTCTCTCTAATGGAGTACACACAGTTCTCTTGACTGTACATAAAAACAATGTCTGATCTAACAAAGAAAGTAGAGGTTGTCAAGTGCATAAAACGCAAGGTTATTTTCCCTTGCATTATTTTAATATGGGAGTAAGAAAGACAAATATTTAGACGGCTATTGTTTTTTCTTATCCCAATGCGACTCATGTATTTGGTCATTAATAAAAGGCATGTAGTATGGTCATGTTACCTAGATAATGAACATGATTAACATTCATATTGTTAAAAAATAAGGAAAGATAACCAAAGGGACCAAGGCAAATTCAAGTGTAGGCTGCTTCTGTCTCCTTGCGGCAATATTGAAAAGTTAGTTCCTTCTTAATAACTCTCTCTACTCAAACATAGTGTTCCCTTTAGCTGAAATAGTGGCATATCATGGGAAATTATAAAGTCAGGAGAAAAAAAATGGACTGATTGTGTGTTTTTTTATTTGTCTAAAGTGTATAATAAAGCACATTCAAACTGTGTTTAGAATGATCATATACTGCAAAGAAGTAATTTAGCTCAAAAAACTTGAGAAAAGTCAGTGTATAGAAGAGTTTTAATAGCATATTGAATAAAATCCTTAATGAATCAACAAAATTTAGAATTTAACAAAAGACACAAATAAGTCTGTAGTAATCAAAAGTAATGTGTCCTAGCTGAAGTAACCTTGCCATCAATCCGTATTATCCACAATTATTCCTGAAGTAAATTGATGTCCTTGTTCATCAAATGTGACCTTTTGTGCTTAGGAAAGAGTATGTAACTTTGCACTCGTGAATAAAGGCCAATAGATCCTAACACTGAAAACAGCGAATGGCTGAAAAAGTATATAAAAATATAAATTCATATGACTAATTCACAGAGGCAAATTTTATTACTTTCAGCTGACTACCTAGTTTAAATTTCTTGCGAGAACTCTTCCCTTCCTTCTGATGTAATTATTGCATCCCAGAAAATATGACCAACTAAAAGTGGTAAAATAAATACTAGTTTGCAGTAGAATTCTCACATTAATCATCTATTTGTTCCCATGTGCAAGATGATAAAAATGTAAAATATTGAAGTGTTTTTCAAAATATTTATTAGCACTTTTAAGTAACATGCGTTGTAAATTGCTGGAAGTAGGGAATCAGACATGTTTCAGTAAAACCATCCTATCATGATCCCATAAAAATTTATTCTATTCTATTCTGATACATGAATACTCATGAATATGGGAGCTTCCCTTCCCTAAGTCATGTGAAACAATGGCAAACATACACATATTTTCATCAAAAACATTTATTTTGCTGGTGGCAATTTAATTCTAAAAATACCTGGAAAATAAGAGAAATTGTCAGTCACAATCCTGTATATCTAGCTTACTCAATATTGGAATCATAGATACATTATCAGTAAACAATACTAATATATTATTTTCAATTACACTTAGTTTTATCAAAATCTTCTCATATTTTATTCAGAATACGTATGCTTGAAATTTGAATCATGTCCCAAATCCAGTGTTACCTCCTCACTGAGGCCTTCCCTGACCATTTTATCTGAAGCAGCACCTCCCCTATTACTTGATTATCTTAACTTTTTATATGTTTTTCACAGAAGCCACCACTTCCAAAAATAATATATGCTTGTGCATTTTCTGTTCCCCTGGAATATATGTTTGATGAGCAAAGGGACTTTGCAGTCCTATCTGGTATATTCTCAGTGCCTACAAGAGCATCTGCAATAGTGGATACTCTTCCCAATATATTATTTGAGCTCTAGAATTTAATAGTTAGGTGAAAGAATAGGTGCACACATATAATATCTGTTACAAAATGTGACATTCAATAGAGGCATTTTTATCAAATCTAGAGGGTAGTCAAGGTAGCAATGCAGTATTCCTTGGACAGTTGAAAGGGAGCTGTGAGAAGGTGGGGAACAGGAGATTCTACAGACAAGGATGAAGTTTCAAGAGGAAGTAGTTTATTTCCACAGTAAAGAAGCACATTCTATGCAGTGCACAGGGCATGAACAAGTTACAGATCCAAAAGAGCATTTGAGACTGCAAAACAGCAAGAAGTGTGTTTGGTAGTACAGGGTTACGGTGGTTATATTACTAAATAGGGTGGGACAAGTAGCATGTTTCAATGACTCAAGGAGAAATGAAAGTAATTTTCCTATATTTGTAAGAAATGTCATTAGGTCCATTAATAGCCTAACATATAGCACATATAATATTTAATTAATTTGTAAAATAGTTGTGTATATATTTGTGTATATATGTAGATATGCAATCTGAAAAAGTTACAGAATGTCAATCTACAGTTGCTTCTCATTTTATTTAATATTTTGATATGAAGGAATTAATCCCAATGTTAAAATAATAGTTGCTTCTAATTGTAGATTCATAGTATGCTTTCTTTGTTTATGTTATTTTCAGGAATAAAATCTTGAGAGAACTTGTTGGGTTGATAGATATTCTCAGTATATTCTAAATTATAAAGATCAGAAGGAAGAGACATATACTTAATTTTTAAAAATCAAACAAATTAAATTTACTCATCAAAAACATCAAACTAGAATTAAATTTACTCACCAATACTCACCAAGTAATAAAAATATTTGCATATGATTTAATTGAGTATATACTCTGATCTTAAATGTTAAATGTAAAAGTTTTATAGATGAAATTTATGTGTCTAAATTAAAAATAAGCCGGGCTCAGTGGCTCAGCCTGTAATCCCGCGCCTTTGGGAAGCTGAGGTGAGTGGATTGTCTGAGTCCACGGGTTTGAGACCCGCCTGGGCAGCAAGACCTCATCTCTACAATAAATAAAAAAACCAGCCAGGTGTGGTAGCGCATGTCTGTAATTCCCGCTACTAGGAAGGCTGAGGCGGAAGGATCGCCGGAGCCCAGCAGGTGAGGCTGTGGTGGCCGGGAGCGGCCACTGCACTCCAGTCTGGGTAACGGAGTGAGACTCCAACTCAAAAAATAAATAAATTAATTAATTAATTAAATTTAAAAAATGATCTTTTATGGAAAATATATATTTATATTAATGGTTTAGAAGTAATTGCAAACATCAGAAAGTTTTCTCATTTTTTTTTAACCAAGATTATGTATGTTCATGTTTAATGCCTAAGACAAACGCACTAACAATTGTAGAATGTCAACAACAATCAATAGGAATTCGCCCAGTGTCACGATAGACATCTTTGGTTGGAGGATTGATGAAAAATATATGCATACTGAGTCTTAAACGACAAGCAGCACATACCAGATAAAGGCATTATGGTCATTTAGGACAGAAAAAGCATCATGTAGAAGAGCTGAATTAGGTAGTGAGGTATGTTAGACAAAAAATAACACAAGGGCTCATATTAGGCATAGCAGATAATTTAAATATACACAAGGGCAATTACGCACTTAAAAAATCCATAAATGGTACATACACATATTGGTACCCCTCTCCATAATAAATTATAAAATTACTTATTGATTTCCAAATGCATATGATGTTGAGGATTTTTAAAAATGTTATGGGAAAAATGTGGTCTCATATATATATGTAATTTATGATCTATGATGCTAAGCATATATTTTTTACAGCATGGTTGTTTTGTACTATTGGACTTTGGGATTAAATATGTAGAAAACCTAAAATTAATATAAGCATAACTCAGAAATATTGAAAATTCAATTCCAGACCACTGCCATAGGAAAAATATTGCAGTAAAGTGCCACCTGATTCTTTTTTGATTTCCCAGTGCATATTCTGTTTACACTATACTGCAGTCAATTAAGTATGAAGTAGTATTATGTCTAAAATATCAAAGTACATACCTTAAAAAATACATTATCACGAAGAAATATTAATGATCATACAAGCCTTCAGTGAGTCATAACTTTTAGCTGATTTAGGATCTTGCCTCAGTGTTGATGCTACTAACTGATCAGGGTGGTGGTTACTGAAGGTAAGGTGGCTGTGGCAATTTCTTTCCAAAAAAAAAACGATTGCAGCATTGCTTGACTCTTCCTTTCATGAAATGTTGATCTATAGCACACAAGATTGTTTGATATATTTTTATTTTTAGCAAAATAGAAGCGGCCTTGCTCTGTCACCTCGGCTGGAGTGCAGTGAAGCAAACATAGCTCATGGCAACCTCGAACTCTTGAGTTAAAATGATCTTCCTGCCTCAGTCTTCCAAGTAGCTGAGATAATAGGCACTTGCCACTGTGCCCCACTAATTTAAAAGAATTGTAGAGATGAGGTCTCATTATATTGACCAGGTTGGTCTCAAGCTTTTGATTCTAAGTGATCCTCCTGCCTCAGCCTCACAAAGTACCCATCCTCTCAAATCCTGCCATGTCTTAATCAACTAAGTTTATGTAGTATTCTAAATCCTTTGTTATTATTTCAATTATATTCATAGCATCCTCACAAGGAGGAAATTCCATCTCAAGAAGTCACTTTCTCTGCTCATCCACAGGAAGCACTTGTTTATCTGCTCAAGTTTGACCCTAAGATTGCGATAATTTAGTTACATTTTTTAGGCTCCAATTTGAGTTGTGATGTTAAAATCATATTCTTCCAAACTCCTGTTAATGTTGATATTTTGACATCTTTTCATGAATCACACGTGTTCTTAAAGAGATCTAGAATGGTGAGTCCTTCTCAGAAGGTTTTAAATTTATTTTGCCCAGATCCAGATATATCAGAGAAATCACTATCTATGGAAGTTATAGCCTTACAAAATTTATTTCTTAAATATAATGCTTGAAAGTTCAAATTATTTCTTGATCCATGAGCTAGGGAGTAAATATGTTACTAGGCATGAAAACATTAATTTTCTCAAAAACTGTATTAGAGCTCTTGAGTGACCAGATACTGTCAATGAGGAGTAGAAATTTGAAAGGATTTTTTTTCTGAGCAGTAGGTCTCAATAATGGACTTAAAATATTCAGATGTGACTATTCAGATGTGCTGTCATTCAAGTTTTGTTCTTCCATTTATAGAGCACAGGTCGAGTGATTTAGTATAATTCATAAGAACTCTGGGCTTGTCAGAATGATAAATGAGAATTTGCTTCAACTTAAAGTCACAGCTGCATTAACCCCTAACGAGAGAGTCAGCTAATCCTTTGAAGCTCTAAAGCCAGTCATCTACTCTATAGCTTGAATGTCTTAGCTTGTATCTTTCTGATAGAAGGTTGTTTTGTCTACATTGAAAATCTATTGTATCAAACCAAGCAAAGTGGAGACCGAAGGGAGGCCCCAACTTTACCTATACGATGATCACTTGTATACCTAATCCTGAATTGTATTCCACATCTTTAAAATAAAAATAAAATAAAATAAAATAAAAACAGAAAATCTGTTGTTTAGTATAGCCACCTCCATCAATGACTTTGGCCAGATTTTCTGGATAACTTGCTGCCACTTCTCCCTCAGCACTTGTTGCTTCACCTTGTATTTATATGTTATAGAGACAGCTTCTTTCCTTAAGTCTCATAAAGCAACTTCTGCTAGCTTCCAACTTTTCTTCTGCAGTTTCTTCACCTCTCTCAGTCTCCATAGAATTGAAAAGAGTTAAGGCATTCCTCTGAATTATGTTTTGACTTGGGGAGAGGTTGTGGCTGTCTGATTTTCTATCCAGACCACTCTGACTTTCTCCATAACAACAAAACTGGTGTTTCACTGTCATACCATTTGTGTGTTTATTACAGTAGCACTTTTATTTCAATAACTTTTTCTAAGCACTCAAAAATTTGGCTGTTTGGTGCAGAGGCTTAGTTTTCAGTCAGCTTTCAACACGCCTTCCTCTCTAAGCATAATCATTTCTGGCTTTTGATTTATATTGAGAAATGTGCAACTCTTTCTTTCACTTGAATGCTTAAAGGCCATTGTAGAGTTATTAATTGCCCCAGTTTTGAATGTATTATTGTGTCTCAGTGAATAGGTAGGCTATGCAAGAAGGAAAGATTTTGGCACAAAATATTTATTAATTAATTTCACTGTTTTTTATGGGTGCAGTTCATGGTGCCCCCAAATAATTAAAATAGTAACATCAAAGCTCTGTCCCTGATTTGATAACTATAATTACTTCTATCTAAATATAACATGCACTCCAAAAATATGTATAATTATTATGTATACACAATAATTAACGTTTCTGAAAGGATCACTGATCCCAGATCACTGTAACAGATAAAATACTCATGAAAAAGTTTATAATATTGCAAGAATTACCGAAATGTGACACAGAGACATGAAATGAGCATATGCTGTTAGAAAAATGGAACTGATAGAATTTCTAGAGGTAGGATTGCCACAAACTTTCAATTTATTAAAAATATAATATCTGCAAGTGCAATGGGATAAAACACAATAAGATGAGTTATGCTTTTATGTTGTTAGGCCACTGTGCTCAGTTGTTACATTGAAATAAAAAAAGCATAAATAGTACAAATATTTATTTAAATTATTAGATGATTGGGCAATTATTATTAGAATTCTTAGACAGCATTTCATTGTGAAAGATGCAAGCATTAATTTGGAAATATTTAAAAGATAGACCTATGTAATTTTGCAATATTTTTATGCTTCTTTCTAAAAAGAAAATGAAGAAGATTGCATTTTTCATATTAATAAGACACAATCTAACTTGCTTTTAGAGATTTTATTAATCTGATTTTCATCTAAAGATATTTCGATTTGAAGGTATTAATTTTCTTATAATAATACTGCTGCTGTAATATGCTATTGACACACTAAATAATCACTCACTATTTTAATACAAGGATATTTTCTGGAATACACATGTACTGCACTGTGCTAGGAAATAGGGATTAATTATAGACAGCATAGATTACTGACGTCAGAAGTTCACATTCTATCTGGGGAGACAGGTACCTATTAATTACAGAACAATGATAAAGAATTTATAAGGGGATATGGAAACAAGAAAGAAAGGAGCAGGTGCATATTCTGAGGTATGGAGCAAAGGAAGCCTTCATAAGGAAACTGTTACTTGAGCCAAGAATTAAAAGATGTCAAAGTAATTTGCTGGGGGAAAAGAGCATTAAGCTGTGCAAAGGCACAGAATTGTAAACTACTTAATCCTTTGGGAGGAACTGTGAACAGTTAAGCATAACCAACTGCATACTTCTTTAGACATGAGGAATATATGAAAATATGTTCAAGAAAATTTTCTGCTATTTCCAGAAAAAAATTTATGCCTGGTTAAATATTATAGCTGAAGCTATTTGGTAAAGAGACATACAAATTAAATAAACATGCCGATTATAATAACAGATTTTACAGTGTATTTTTGTAGTGTGAAAATAATGAAACATTTTAAAACACAAGTCATTAATTCAAGGATTTGTAATAAATGGAAATATAAATCATTAAGTAATTAATGATTTTCTTATGTAAATTAGTTAATTTGCATAGCTTTAAACGCAGGCATTTACATCCGAATTTCTTCCATATTATATTCATCCCTTAATATATCTGGGTTTGTAATTTATTATCTGTAAATCCATACGTAACAATTGTTATAGGAATCTAATGATTTGGCTTTTGAATACACAGCTACTTGGAGTAGAGTATGTCTTATCCAATAATACAAATTTTACAGAGGTTACCAATAAATAGCTAACATTTGTTATTGAAAATACACTTCACAAAACAACCCTATACTCAGATGTAGAAAATATAAAGGGTTATTGCCAGATACCAAAAGAAAGCCCAAAATAATACAAGGTACCCTGGGCACAGGCAACCAAGGGTCTTGATGGGAAGGTAAACACAATGTAGGTCAATAGTATGAAGTCTAAGTACAGACATACCCAACACATCTGCAGGAGACAGTGATTAGTTGCAATTCATTATGAAAAGAAGATGAAGACTTGGGGAAATAATAAAAAATAAGACTAAAACACAGATGTCATTCTTACTATGTAACAGGCAATTTTGAAGTTCTTTGCATATATCATATTATTTGAGGTGCCAAACATTCATGGTCTAGTTTTCCCTACTCATAGTCTCACAGCCAGAGGATTCTCAGAGGTCTCTGTCATCCAGCTGTGATATGTGCAGCAGCATTTTCAAGCAAATGTGACCTCATATGAGTTCAACCAAAAACATGAGTGAAATTGCCATTTCAACAACCTGAATTTCCCATTTAGGGTCTACCTAAAATGAGCAGAAGAATATTTAACAGGATTTTCATTCATGTTTTGGCAGATAGGTAGTAACAGCTATCATAATCTAGCCTAATTTTAACCATAAGTTGAGTGAGACCCAGAACATTATGCTTACAATGGTTCATGTGAAAGCCTCTTCTCTTAAGAACCTTACATTCTACTCTAAGGAATAAAACATATGCAAGATTTAGAAAAAGAAAATCTCAGAATAATTTACCTGGTCAACACTTAATAGCATATTATAACTAAAGATAAAATTACGGTGGTGAATCACTCATCTGAGCCTCACTATTGTCAGTATTATTTTTTCTTGCTGCTTGACTTCACAAGTACATTTAATATCTCTCTTTACACACTTACACACACACATGCATGCATGTAACACACACACACACACACACACAAAGATACACCTTATTGAATTTATATTATTTTTCCATGACTTTCATTGGTTTAAAGTAGTAGCATGACGTCACTAAGAAAATGGTTGCAAAGATAACAATAAGAAAATAATCTATAGCTGGACTCGGTGGCTCAGCCTGTAATCCCGCCCCTTGGGAGGCTGAGGTGAGTGGATCGCCTGGGCAACGTGGCGAGACCTCATCTCTACAATAAATCAAAAAATTAGCCGGGCGTGGTAGCGCGCGCCTGTAGTTCCAGCTACTTGGAAGGCTGAGGCGGAAGGGTAGCCGGAGCCCAGCAGGTCGAGGCTGCTGTGGCCGGAAGCGGCCACTGCATTCCAGTCTGGGCGACAGAGTGAGACTACAACTCAAAAAAAAAAACCAGAAAATAATGTATAATGGAAAGTGTTAAGATAACTGGATCATGGTAGTATTATAAGCTAAATATTCCAAAACCAAAGAGATGACTGAAAATGAAAGCAGTTAGCTGAAGCTGGAATTGTAGACATTTGCTCCACAGTGAAGGGAGGGTAGGTTAAAGGCCTTGGGACAGTGCAAACTGAAGTTTTGGAACTAAGATGTTAGCACAATGCAAAAATCATTAAAGTGGCCTGGGGGAAAAAGTTATGTTTGCATCATTTGCTGATTCTTTGGAAAATCTACAGAAGCAAGATAAAACCATGCAAGTGAGAACTATCATAGATACAATGATAAATTTGTGGGGAGAGAAAAGATTTTTATGACTGGTGTAGGTGACCGGTGGAAGGTGGTTGAGTTTCAGATTGAGAAAAGGCTTTGGAGTTTGATTTTGGCCCATCTACCCAATTCCAAACATCTAATTAGTGCTCCTTACATTGGCAGTGTAACATATATGTTTGCAATGGAGACCCTAAGCCCAATATCAGCAAGATAATTTTAGTGTAAACCGAATACCCATCTGGAGTAAGCCAGCTAATTACACGTACTTGCTTATGCGTTTCTCCACCTATTCTATTTTAAAATAACAACAATTTATGGATAACAAACTAATGGCATTACATCTTCACAATGCTGCTTCTTTTGAAAGAGTTCTGAGTAAACTTCTTAGTTGCCTCAAGGGGGAGATCAAGGTGTTCTTTGGTGCCTATTGGTCGCAACACTGGCTCCTTCTCTACCTTTCTCTTTAATTAAGTCAGGATTAACAGGGAGAAGAGGCTATCTGCCCTTTCACCTATATAGAAATTACGCTGATCTTCCTACTGAAACATGATTTTGCAGATAAAAATAACTAGGTAAGTCAGGATTACAACTTCTATAAAAACAAAATTAAATGCAAAATTAACAAAATAAACCATCTGAAACAATTATAATTTTAAAATAAGCATCATGAGTATATATAAGAAAATAATTTAGCAATATAAAAAAGAACAAGAAAACAATAAAGAAAACCTAAGTAAAAATATCAGACAAAAATGTAATAGTTCACATAATGAATATGAGAAATAAGTTAAATTGTAGAAAGAATGAAGTTGAGTTATTAGTAAAGTAGAAGATTGAACTCAAGCAAAGAATCCTGCAAAGAAACAGAGTTAGAAAATAAAGTAGAGCAGCCAGGTAATGGGGCTTCTAAGTAGCAGAGTCATCAATCTCTTAGTAATAATTCAGAAAAATAGAAACCTAGCAATGGAAAGTAGAAAAGAGTTGAGCAACTTTTGTGAAATAAATTTTACACAGGTAAATAAATAATCTAGAATTGAACGAGTTTTAAAATTATTGATTAGAATATTAAGAATAAATTAACAACTACTTCCATATAATAAAATTTAAAGAGATCAATTAAAATTATCTTAATACTGGAAATAATAAATACTCTTTTTTTTTTGAGTTGGAGTCTCACTATCGCCCAGACTGGAGTGCAGTGGCCACTCCCGGCCACCGCAGCCTCGACCTGCTGGGCTCCGGCAATCCTTCTGCCTCAGCCTTCCAAGTAGCTGGAACTACAGGCGTGTGCTACCACGCCTGGCTGATTTTTTGATTTATTGTAGAGATGAGGTCACGCCAAGTTGCCCAG
>NW_007253298.1:1176785-1187196 GCF_000164805.1 Carlito syrichta
GGTCTTGAACCCGTGGGCTCAGGCAATCCACTCACCTCAGTCTCCCAAAGGCGCGGGATTACAGGCTGAGCCACCGAGCCCAGCTAATAAATACTCTTAAAGAATAAAGAATTATATTGGCATGAGGCTTCTCAGCACACAATGCTTAAAATGACAATTTAATATTTTTAAATTAGTAACTTAAATGTTTACAATGTTTATGTTATTTTAGAATATAGATATTCTTAAGCATAAAAGGAATAAAAAATGTCTTCAATGTTTTGAGCTGTCAATAATTCAGCAGAGTTCTTTATTGTTGACAATAAGAGATTTTTTTCCCCTTCCACTTTGAAAATCACTCTTAAAAAAGATACTTTATTGAGAAAAGAAAAAATTCCAGAAGAATTTGATAAAAATATATAAATAACTTTATGATTTTAAACATGTCATAGCCTAAATAGTAAGAACATAATCGAAAAAGAAGTACCAGTTTCATATTAAGGTAAAGAGAAAGATGTGTTTGGGGCTGTGGGAAGGAGAAAACCAAGATATCTGAATTTAATATAAAGCAACTGTCCTTTGGGGGGAAAATATAATTGTCAATACAATTAATAAGTCAATAAAGATAATTTAAATATGAGTTTTCAGTCTTTATTGATCCCTGATAATAATAAAACCAAATATGCTTTTTAGAATAATTTTAAAAAATAGGTTTATAAAGTGAAAGTAGGCAAAATAAATAAATAAATAAGGCTGAACATGGTGGCTTATGCCTGTAATCCCAGCACTTTGGAAGGCCAAAGAGAAAGAATCACTTGAACTCAGGATTTTGGGGCTGTGGGGAGCCACAAGCTGTGATCACACCACTGCACATTGCCTGAGTGACAGAGTGAGGCCCCAAGTCAAGAAATAAAATAAAATAAAAACAGAGCATAAGACTACAGTTAGAAAAATTGCATCAGATGTCAAAAATAAAACCTAATGTAATAATAATAGAAATAATTGCAAATGCCTTAAATTCACCATTTAAAGCTCCTCAGTGGGTCAAAAACTAAGGTTGAGTGATATTTTGTCTTTAAGAAACTATTGAAAGAAAAGAACAAAAATGTATATATGTGCATGTGCATTTGGTTTAAATAGGAGCCAAAATAAATAAAGTGATTTAGCAATACTAAAATCTGAGATACAATGCAGGTTAAAAAATATTGTTAAGAGAATTAGGGAAAAAGTAGAACCCTAATAGGAAACATTGAACCAGAAGATGATACCATCCTCAATATAAATTCACCTTATAACAGATTTAACACTGAATTAATATATAACTTAGTTGGATGAAATAAGGAAATCACGAGAGAAACAGGTAGATATACAAATAGATATATCAACAAATCATGTTATAACCTTTAACATCTCTCACAGAAACTAAACAGTTCAAGAAACTAATCATCTGAGACACAAACAATTTAAAAAAAGAAGGAACTCAAATTATTAGATGTAAGGGAACCATATAAAAGTCCTATTAAACATATAAAGAAAAAACAAAACACATTCTTTAAACACATATTAAGAAAAATAGATTGTATGAGGCCGTAAAGGGAGTACCATAAAAATCATTTACAAATTATGCATATTATTGTATCAGCTATCAATCATTGGCATTAGAACAGATATCAAAAGCCTGCTTAGAGTAGCACACTATAACCAGAAATTAATGTCACCAAATAATCCTTAAAAGGAAATCATAAAGTATTTATGAAATATTTGAACTGAACCAAATAAAACATCAAATTCATGACCATATTAAAGTAGCACTGAAAAAATAACATTTGTAGGAAATTTATAGCTTTAATTACCAGAAAACAAAAAAATATTATAAAACAGACACTCTTCATTTATCTTAAAAAGTTGAAAGATAGAAACAGCATAAACAAACAAGTAAGCAAACAAACAAAACAAGAAGGATAGGCAAGGATGCAGAGAAAAAAGAAAGAACATTTCTACACTGTTGGTGGGAATGCCAACTAGTTTTTCCATATTATGGAAAACAGTGTGGTGATTTCTAAAAGAACTAGAAATTGACTTTTCATACAATCAAGTAATCCCCCTTCTGGGAATATACCCAGAGGAACTCATATCATTCTATAAAAAATATATGTGCACATGTGTATTTATTGCAACACTAGTCATAATAGCAAATCATGGAACCAACTGTGCTGCCTATCAAAAGTGGACTGGATAAAACAAAAATGCGGTACATATACATGATAGAATACTATGCAGTCACAAAAAAGGACAAAATTATGGACTTCACAGCATCTTGGATAGATTTAGAGTCTATCTAGTCAGTGATCTATCATGGAAACAAATAACTGAGTGCCACATGTTCTCATTCATAAATGAATATCTAGCATAGACCCTGAATATCTAGAATAATACTACAAGAACGGGATTGACAGTAGTGGGACACTGCCTGAAGAGGGAAAGGAGGGGTACATAACATCCAAAAATGTGACTGATCCTAAACCAGGTGAAGTGAGGTCCAATAGGAGGCCCAAACTTCACCTGTATATAAACCAATTATGTATCCAATTCTGACTCGTATTCCATATATTTAAAATAAAAAATAAAATAAAAAAGCCCAAAAAGGATAGACATCAAGAAAATGGAGAAAAAAAGAAACGAAGAATATAAATAAAATTTAAATTGAAATTATAATTTCATTGAGATTAATAAAATCTAGCTACAAATTTTGCAAGACTGAATTTAACAATTAAAGGTAGAATATTAAAATGAACAAAATGTAGAATGAAAATAATTGAAAACACAAACAGCAGAGATATAATGTAAAAGGTATTTAAACTTTACATTCTAATAAGTCTCAACTAATAATTAATTATATCTGTAAAATGATACATTTCTGAAAAAAATGCGAAATGCCAACGTAGCACAAGAAGAAATATAAAACATAAACAAGTGAATAAAATTTGAAAAGCAAAACAAAATGGAACACCTCAGCATCTTTCTAACCAGAGACATAAAAGACCTTTAAAACGAAGACTACAAAACAGTGCTCAAATAAAGCAAAGACACATGCAAATGAAAAAGTATTCCATTACTCATGTACTGGAAAAATCAACATTGTTAAGATATTTATCCCACTCAAGGTAATCTAGAGATTCAATGCAATACCCATTAAATTACCAACATCATTCTCAGACCTGGAAATGACAAAACAGAAATTCAGATGGAAACATAAACGACCTCAAATAGCCATAACAATCCTGAGCAAAAGATACAAAGTGGGAAGCATTATACTTCCAGACTATAAATGCAACTATAAGACTACATTAATCTCAACAGTCTGGTATTGGTACAAGACCAGGCAATTGGATAAATGGAACAGGATACAGATTTCAGAAGCAAACCTCAATTTCTCAACAAATGCATCGTCTACAAAGCCTCCACCTAAAGGCACTGGGGAGAACAGAAGCTATTCAGTAAATGGTGCTGGTAAAATTGACTGACCATAAGCAGAAGAATTAAATAGGTCCCCTATCTATCGCCCTACACAAAAATCAACTCCAAATGAATCAAAGTTCTAAATGTAAAACCTCGAGCTATACGAATATTAGAAAATACCCTTACAGAAATTGAAATAGACAACCGATTCCTGATCAAAACCCCAAAATCCTGTGTCATAAGAGATAAGATAGACAAGTAGGACCTCATCAAACTAAAAAGCTTCTGCAAAGCAAAATAAACCATCAAGAGTGGGAAGGCAGCCCACAGAATGGGGAAATAAATAATTGCCAACTGTATATCTGACAAAAGCCTAACATCCATGATCTATAAGCAACTCAAATGTGGCTAAAGAAAAAAAAAAAAAAAAAGCCCTGTTAAAAATATATAAATAGACATTTCTTAAAATAAGACATACAAAAAGCCAATAGATACATGGAAATTTCTCAGCCTCACTAATCAAAGAAAAACATATCAATACCACAATGAGATACCACCTAACTCCAGTCAGGGGCCATCATTAATATCTCACAAAAAGAACAGATGCTGGAGAAGATGTGGAGGAAAGGGAACACTTCTACACTGTTGGTGGGAGTGTAAATAAGTACAACCTCTGTGGAAAACAGTGTGGCAATTTCTAAAAGAACTAAAAATTGTTCTTCCATATGACCCAGCAATCTCTCTTCTGGGAAAGATCTTAAAAACATATTACTGAATTAAAGATTGTACAATGACTAAGGACAAAAACAATGAATTTTATGTGAATTAAAAGCACACAAACATAATTTTTTGTGCTTAATTTGTGGTGAGTACACTTAAAAATCTACATTCAGCAATTTTCAAGTAAACAATATATTGTTCCTTACTACAGTCATTACAGTATATAATAGCTCTCTTGAATTTATTTCTTTTTACTGCTATTAAAAAGATAGTACAATCAGATATGTTTTATAATAATACATACAAATATAAATGCCCTCAAGTTAAATGGTGTACAATGGGAAGAAGAGTTATGTAGAAAAGATAATAAAAAGCAATAAGTAAACAGATGAATGGAATGATAGATTATAGATACATAAGTAGATATTAAAAGTAAAGTAGAAAATTCATTTTTAGAAACTGATGATTACAGGTACTTGTTTGTGTTTGGAATTCAAACAGAAAGATGCCTAGATACACTTCTATAATTTTTTAAAAATTATTTTTGTCAAATGGAGGCAATAAGAAAATGTGTCATATTCAACCTATTCTCTTGGTATAGGGAAATATTTTCCTGAGTATGCACAGACATGTCCTTATAAGAGTGCAAATATCTACTGTGATATGTTCATGTAAACTCAATAAAAAAGTTAAAATATTTATTTTTTGGTGGTGTCTTCAGGACCTTTGCAGCAGACAAGCATTTCCATTTTGCAAATCTGTGCCCTGGTCTCATGCTTCACAAAATTTCCAAAGACAGAAATAAACAAAAGGCATTTTTAGAATCCAGGTGTATAAAACACACGCATGCTTAATAAGTTACTAGAATGAATGCCAGTGGAAGCAATATCAGACTAACTGTGCTCCCTCAAATTTCAAACATTGACAGTACTCAATATAGAAAATAAATCAAGAAGATTAAAATGCTTAAGGAGATGCAGAAAATGCTTATATCATGTGTAAGGTATGAAACCCTTCATATGAATGACTAGAATAGTTTGAATATTACCTAATCAGTTAATGGGTTGAATAGTGCTGAGCTGAGGAGAAAGAACTGGAAGACAAAACTGAATGAAGTATAAACAAATCTAGAAAGTGCAAAACCTGGAAGATATTTAAAATCACATTGAAATAGGAATGAGAATTATTAAATGAAATACTGTGTGTAAATATAATATAAATGTAGTGTGTATATATACATATATATAAGATAAAAAGGTGAAAAGTATTTTTAAAAATACCTGAGAATTGTCCTTTAATGACAAAAAATAAAAATTTAGAAAACACAATAAATCCCCCAAATTTTAAAAATGCAAATGCTCTAAACATATTATAGAGAAGCTTCCAAACACAAGTGTAAACAGAAAATTTCAAAAGTAATGAGAGGAAGGGTAAAGATGACTTACAAGTTATATATATGAGGATTGTAGTTAATTTTTTTTAGAATGGAAAATATATTTTATTTAGAAAGTAAGTTAGAGGGAGAGAGAAAGAGGAGATTCACCTCCCCAAGGTAGGGGAAGGGGCAAAGTCAGTAAACATGGTGACAGCCTCAGCTCAAAGAACACAAGACCACACCAGAGTCTAGTAAGACAATGGCTTGCATTTCCTTTTTTTTTTTTTGAGTTGGAGTCTCACTCTGTCGCCCAGACTGGAGTGCTGTGGCCGTTCCCGGCCACCGCAGCCTCGACCTGCTGGGCTCTGGCGATCCTTCCGCCTCAGCCTTCCGAGTAACCGGAATTACAGGTGTGTGCTATCACGCCCGGCTGATTTTTTGATTTATTGTAGAGATGAGGTCTTGCTGCCCAGGCGGGTGCCAGCCAGCATATTGTGAAAATAAAATCTTCAAAGTGCTATGAGAAATTGACAGTAAATACCCAAAATGTTCCTCAGCTAAACTATGATTTTCAAAGGAAAAACATTAGAAAAAAATAATATATTTTCAGTAAAATAAAAACAAAGTGTGAAACTGGCAAAAGTTAAAGAGAGAAACTTCTAAGAACTCGGGAAAAACTTTGGAAAGCATTAGCTAAAAAAGTGAATTGATGAGCAAAACTAATAGAAAGTATTCAGATAATTTGAAAAACATAAAGAAAAATTACAACATAAATGAATAAAACAAATGCAATATTTTATTATAATCTATACTCACAGCATTTAACTTGAATATTAGACAACAATAATATATAAAGAAAAAATATCTGTAGGTTTTAGAATATTCTAGGGTCCTTTATTTGGAGCAAGAGGAGGACAAGGAACATAATAGATTGGAATATGTTAATTACATTGTTAACATTTGAACTTAATCACCTAAAATAAAATATAGTAGGTAATTTTAAATTTAGAAAATATATATTTTTTTGTTTAGGTTTAAACAAAATTTGGTGGATGCGTAGAAACATTAATGCAGGAAAAAAATTAGAAAGTTCTAAATCGAAATAGTCGAGTAATTCTACACATACTACCTAATCTATTCAATGTATAGTGCTGATAAACTAAGCTTGCTAGTTGAATAACAGATTTTCAAAATGAATCTTAAAAGATTACATTTAAACTGCTTACAAGATTAAATAATCCAATCAAACAACTAGAGAACATACAAAAAAGTTAGAAGGAAAATTAGGAGTTTTGCCAAGTAAATAACAAAACTCAGCAGCTAAAATAGATTTTAAGAAAAAAATGTATAATTTTAGGCAGAAGTCTCTCAACAGAATCATCAATGGTTTAATTTGTTAAAAAATTAAAAAACGTATGTAATCAGTAATAAAGCCTCAAATTGGGTAAATCAAAAATTGATTAGACTCAAAAATTTAAATACACTTACAAAGCCACCATTTTTTGAGGAATTTTTAACACATCATTTTCAGCAATTGATATACAAAAACTTTGATAATCAAAGTCAAGCACACTTGCAATCAAATTATATGAAATTTTGCATCCAACAAACTGAACATTGGTATTTAAATTAACATTCATATATAAAATAGAAATGACAACAATCTTAAATGTTATAAAAAATACACAAAAATTTATACAACAATTAAATTAGTATTCTTTAAACATACACAAGAAACATTTACAAAAATACTCAGTGTTGTAGGCCAAAAACAATTTTCAGTTTATATTAAAGAACATATGTCATATAGAATACATTCTGTAACACAATACAATTCATTATAAATCAATGGTAACTCTAAAAAACCTTCAAGAGCAGGGCTCGGTGACTCAGCCTGTAATCCCACGCCTTTGGGAGGCTGAGGTGAGTGGATTGCCTGAACCCACGGGTTCGAGACCCACCTGGATAGCGAAACCTCATCTCTACAATAAATGAAAAAATCAGCTGGGCGTGGTAGCGCATGCCTGTAATTCCAGCTACTCAGAAGGCTGAGGCGGAAGTATCGCTGGAGCCCAGCAGGCAAGGCTGCGTGGTCGGGAGCGGCCACTGCACTCCTGTCTGGGCGACAGAGTGAGACTCCAACGCAAAAAAAAAAAAAAATTCAAGAAATAGCTATTGAAAAACCATAATAAGATAAATGAACTTCCAGTACAATTGATTAAGAAATAAAAATAAAAGTTGCAAATAATTGATATTATAAATGAAACAGATTATCTTAGTACAGATACAAATAAAATTTAAAATTAATACAAGGGTACTGCAAGCAATAATATACAAATAAATTTCAAAACTTGAATAAAAATATATGTTCTAGAAAATAAATAACATTAAAACTGACTTTGGAAGATATAGATTATCAACATAACTCCATTAAAAAAAAAATTAAACATAGTTTAAAATTCTACCCCCAAACCCAATACATACCTAACATGTGCCCAGAGGATTTTACAGAATAATTTAATAAAATATATTTTTTTAAATTCCTGGCCTACACAAATGTTGCCAGAGAACAGAACAAGAAGAAAAGTTTTCTCATCTCATTTGATGGATCTACTATCTAGTTTTAGTGTAGTAACACAACTCAGTGTGAAATGTGGATCAACTTTACTTATAAAATAGATGCAAAATTGATAAAATATTTAGCAAAATCAACATATTGATATATATATTTGAACAGAAAATGCACACGCATCTATATATATCTTAAATCATCTAGTTGTAAGTATACAGGATTGATAAAATATTTAGCAAAATCAACATATTGATATATATATTTGAACAGAAAATGCACACGCATCTACATATATCTTAAATCATCTAGTTGTAAGTATACAGGATATGTTTATATTAGAAAATTTAGTAATCCTACTCATCAAATAGAAATAAATGTTTCATATAATATATGCCAAAACAAAATGCATAAGTAAATATCTACTCACCATAAATATATAAGTAAAGTAGCAAGCGAATAACACTCTACTGAGAATACTTACAAACTAATGAACAGAACCCTGTAGAAGAAACTTAAGTTTATGGTAACATATTAGCTGCATTCCACTTAAAACAAAGTATCTGGTCATGATATTCACAACTCCCTATTTCCACTGAACAACTTACTGGCATTTTCAAACATGGCAATGAGAAAATAAAAATAAATAAATGGTATAATGACAGAAAAAAAATGGATGTACATACTTGTCAATGTAGAAAGCAGAATTAAATTGGAAATGTAAGATCAAGTACAAATTTAAAATAAGCCCTAATTCTCCCTGTTGAAAATAAGGAAACAGATTTCACACACTTCTTTTTCTTAAAATATTTACTTTAGAAAACGATAATTACTACTTATTTCTGGGTGTCTTTGAAGTGTATATAAATCTTTACAAAAGTGAAATAAGTCTTTTACCAGCTTTAAGACTCACGGATATTTTTTTCAAGCACCTGGGGCAACATCTCTTTGAAATGTCATCATCAGGGCAGAGAAGGCCTCAGAGCACAACTTCAGCTACAAGATGCAAAACTACATCTAAGTTACAAAACTACCTAATCATAAAGATATGCAAAGTTAGTTTTCCTTTAAAGTCAATTATCTGACTCAGGTAGTCAATCAATTACCAAGTGAATTATGGATGCATTATATGACAAATGATGCTGTCAAATCCTCTTAGATCTAGTTTTTGTTTTTCTGGAGAACATGTATGAGATGGGCTATATCTGCTTCGTTATATAAAAGGATACAATTTCTTTCTGTATTTGCAGTCTTTTAGTGGATCACCACAATGTACATCATATTATTGTTTAATGCTTATTAAAGACTAAATAAAACCACATCTTCTTCCATCTTTGTAAATAAGTTTTCTGGGTTGTGAGATCCTTAACGATTCTCATAACTAATAAGATAAATGACATAGCAATTTGATCAATATATACAAATAAATTACATGCTTTTATACAAGGGATATATAACTGTAAACATCATACCATTTTAATAGTAAAACTACAGAAAATAAATTTAGCAAATTATCTGTAATATCATTATGGAAATATTTAAGGAAAGCATTATAAAGTGTATTGAAAGACATTTGAGAATACATATATGTAAATTCATAGAAAATCAATTTACTAAGCATAGCTATTCTCCTCAAATCTATTTCAGTTAATAAGTCAATCTTTTTTTATTTAAATATTTGGAAGTGTGTTAATCAAGACTTGTTAAAAAAAGATTAGGGGAAAAATGGAGATATGTATTCACTATGTATCAAAATGCATATTTTGATCTATTTTATAACTAGGGTCAGACAGAGAAAGAGAATTAGACTAATAAAACAACATAGAGACATAAGAAATCAAACATGGAGACGGGGCAAGATGGCAATGGCATAGGTGAACTGATGAAATTCTCTGAATGGACCAAGACTGCATACTGCTGAATAGACAGACTATAAAGCAGAGGGAAAAGTGAACAAAGCCAGAAGACCCTCATAAGGAAGAACAGGTCATTGCAGAAGAGAAATAAAAGCAACCCCACCTTCCCTGAAAAACAGAATTGAAGAGGGGGAGGGAAAGGGGGAAAGGGAGAAAAATCTACAGAAATGAAGAAAAACCAAAAGAAGAGTATGGGTCTCTCCCAGACACCTGGGAGAGCAGACACTGAGAAAACTGACTTTGGAATGCAAACAATGAAAAGTCCCCAGAATGAAGGGTCTCAAACTACAAATGTAGATATCAAAACAATAATGGAGAGATTAAAAAGAATTGAGGAGACATAAGAAGAAACTAGGAAGGAGCTGATATCTGAGATAACAGTAATAAAGAATA
>NW_007253299.1:0-36906 GCF_000164805.1 Carlito syrichta
AATAAAACATATAGTGATGCTAACATACCAGCTAGCCAACCACCTTATTAGTGTGCTGTTCCTCTATACAAAGATATGGTTTACAGAGAGAAGAAAAGAGAAGAAAAGGAAGAAGAAAAAAAAGGAACAATACAGTAGGAATAGAATTAAGTCATTAAACTAACAGAATCAATGAAGCACACTCTGAGACATTTCGTTTAAGCCAATGTCCTTTCAGGTCTGATTTTTAGTTTTCTTTTCAAGCTGGTAAATTAATTTGCAGTTAGGGTCAGTTGTCCCTGGTCTGCTGTGAAGGACAGTTCAGATCACCCTCTGTTCACCACTCTGGCCTATGTCTTTATCAAGCTTGTGTCTCCCATTTTGGTGTTGTTACCTTGAATTGCCAGCAGGTATGCTATCTCAGCTGGGAGTTCACTGTATTATTTTCTTTGCTTTTGCCTATCCTTGAAATTTTCTATAATAAAAAGTGTTTTGGCTTTCTATTGAATGGTGGAATATAATAAAGTACACAAAAGTCAGAGTGGTTTTGAGAGCAGGGTGACAAATCATATAAACAGACTGAAGAATAGAAGTGGGAGAAGCCTACTTCCCCTTAATGTGCTCAACCAACAACCTCCAGGAGGGTGGGCCAGATGATCTCCTGATCTACAATTACAATCTCTACTCATGTACAATTTCATCCTTTTAAAGTTGTATTTTCGTGTATATATTTCATTAGTAATTTATAAATAAACTGCATCATCCAGCTTAAAGACTATCAAAGAATGATCAAACTTCTCTCAGCTATGCCTTCCTTCTTCCCAAGTCCTATCTACTTGTCCTCAGTATTTTATTTTTGAAAGAAATAATATAATTTTTTCACAATAGTGTATTTGACATCTCTAAGTGACAAAGACTTTTAAATTCAACTGTAACATGACCATTACATCCACAAAAATTGAGTTTTTCCTTAATGCCTTAAAATATCTAGTCATGTTTGAATGTACCAATTGTCTTACACATTTTTAACTTATTTCTTCAAATTAGGATGCAAATTAAGTTCATGTGTATTAATTAGTTGATAAAACTCTTAAAATTTTTTAAAATCTATAACTGTTTTTTGTCTGTTTTGTTTCAGTCCTTTCAAATTTTCCATGGTCTAGATTTTGCTCGTTGCAACCCTGTGATATTTTTTATACCTGTTTCTTTGCTGCCTATATGCTTTGGAAAGTGAAAGGTAAATATGTAGACTTAATCAGATTCTAGTTCAGTGCATTGCCTACATTTTTCATTCTCCTAAATCCAAGTCAAGGGTAACATAGTTCACTAATAGTTCATATATTAGTTACCTATTACTGCATAACAAATTACCACAATCTTAGTGGCTTAAAACTATACACATTTAATATCTTCTAATGCCTATGGATCAGGAGTCCAATCATAACTAGACTGGGCCATCTGTTTAGGGGATCTCCCAGGACTGCAATCATGGTGCTGGTGGGACCAGCAATCTCATTATCTGCCTCCAAGCTCACTCAGGTTGTTGGGGGAATTCAGCTCCTTCCTTGCAATTGTAAGACTGAAGACTTCAGTTTTTTACTGACTTTTGGTCACATCAGCTCCTAGAGGCTGCTCAAAGTTCTTTAGCATGTGAGCCTCCCCAAATAGGCAGCTCCCAACATGTTAGCTTGCTGTTTCCAAAGCCAGCAAGGGAGAGAGAAATCTTTAGCAAAATAGACACTATAATTGTAGGTTCATGTCCACATACACATAATCAAATAAGTTCTGCCAATTTTCTACTGAATAGAAAATTTTCTTGTTTTTTTTAACTATAAAGATGTGGGGTACAATTAAGGGTTATGTATACAAACGTTGATTATGTAGGTACTCTTGTTGATGAGGTATGCCCCTCCCTCCCCCAGCAGTTTCCCACAACTGCCAATCCCACCCCTCCCTCCACTCCCCTGACAGTTTCCCACTACTGCCAATCACTTTCTTATAGTACTATAATTGTTCAAGGTCTGCTTATTTGTGAGAATATATGGTACTCTGTTCTTTGTTTCTGTGATAAATCACTGAGTATGATCGACTTTAAATCCATCCAAGTTGCTGCAAAGTCCATATGTTTGTCCTTCTTTATGGCTGCATAATATTCCATTGTGTATATTTACCACATTTTTTTATCCAGTCCAGCTTCGATGGGCAACATGGTTGGTTCCATGTTTTTGCTATTGTGAATAGAATTGCAACAAACATACATGTGCAGGCATCTTTTTTGTAAAATGATTTGCATTTCTCTCGGTATATTCCAAATAGAGGAATTGCTGGGTCATAAAGAAGGTAAATTTCTAGTTCATTCAGAAACCACCACACTGTCTTCCAAAGAGGTTGCACTAGTTTGCATTCTCACCAGCAGTGTAGACGTGTTCTTTTTCTCCTCATCCTCGCCAGCATCTGTTGTTGTTGAATGATGGCCCTTCTTACTGGGGTTAAATGGTATCTCAATGTGATTTTGATTTGCATTTCTCTGATGATGAGTGAGGCTGAGCACTTTTTCATGTGTCTGTTGACTTGTCTGTATATCTTCTTTTGAAAAGCGTCTATTCATGTCTTTTGTCCACTTTTTAATGGGGCTGTTTGTTTTTTCCTTTCAGCATGTTTGAGTTCCTTGTATATCCTAGATGTTAGGCCTTTGTCCGATATACAGTTGGCAAATATTTTTTCCCATTCTGTGGGTTGTCTGTCTGCTCTCTTGATGGTTTCTTCTGCTTTGCAGAAGCTCGTTAATTTGATGAAGTCCTACTTGTCTATCTTATTTCTTAAGATATGGGCATTTAGGGTTCTGAACAGGAATTAGTTGTCAGTTCCAATTTCCAAAAGGGTGTCTCCTGCATTTTCTAAGATTTTTATAGTTTGAGGTTTTACATTTAGGTCTTTGATTCATTTAGAGTTAATTTTTGTGTATGGTGATAGGTAGGGATCCTGTTTCATCCTTTTGCATGTGATCAGTCAGTTTTCCCAGAACCATTTACTGAGTAGGTTCTCCTCTCCCCAGTGGTTGTTGTTGGAAGCTTTGTCAAAGATGAGTTGGTTGAGAAATTGAGGCTTTGCTTCTGGAATCTCTATCCTGTTCCATTGGTTTATATCCCTGTTTTTGTACCAACACCAGGCTGTTTTGATTACTGAAGCCTTATAGTGAAGTTTGAAGTCTGGAAGTGTGATACCTCCTGCTTTGTTTCCTTTGCTAAGGATTGTTTTGGCTATTCTTGGTCGTTTATGTTTCCATATGAATTTCTGTATTGTCATTTCCAGGTCTGAGAAGAATGATGTTGGTAACTTAATGGGTGTTGTGTTGAATCTGTAGATTGTCTTTGGTAGGATGGACATTTTAACAATGTTGATTCTTCCTATCCATGAGCATGAAATCTTTTTCCAATTGTTTGTGCCTTGTTGGATTTATTTGAGCAGTGTTTTGTAGTTCTCATTGTAAAAGTCTTTGTCTTCTCTAGTTAGGAAGGTGCCAAGGTATTTCTTTTTTTTTTTCTTTTGTGGCTATTGTGAGTGAGATTGTGCTACTAATTTGGGTCTCTACCTGCTTGTTGTTGGTGTATAGGAATGTAACTCTCTTTTGCACATTTATTTTGTACCCTGAGACTTTGCCAAAGTCCTTAATCAGTGCAAGCAGGTTTTTGACAGATTCTCTTGGATTTTCAAGGTATAGGATCATATCATCAGCAAAGAGAGATAACTTGATTTCCTCTTTTCCTATGTGGATACCCCTGATTTCCTTCTCTTGTCTAATTGCCCGAGCTAGGACTTCCAACACAATATTGAACAAGAGGGGTGAGAGTGGGCAACCTTGTCTTACTCCCATTTTCAGTGAAAATGTTTCCAGTTTCTGTCCATTTAACCATATGTCAGCTGTGGGTTTATCATAGATGGCATTTACTATTTTGAGGTATATTCCTTCTATACCTAGGTGTTTGAGGGTTTTTATCAAGAAGGGATGCTGGATTTTATCAAAAGCTTTTTCTGCATCTAATGAGATAATCAGTTGGTTCTTGTTTTTGCACCTGTTGATGTATTTAATTACATTTATGACTTGCGAATGTTGAACCAGTCCTGCATCCTGGAGATCAAGCCTACTTGGTCATGGTGGATGATTTTTGAGATGTGTTTTTGAATCTGATTTGCTAGAATCTTGTTGGGGATTTTTGCATCTATGTTCATAAGGGCTATTGGCCTGTAGTTCTCTTTTTGTGGTGGATCTTTACCTAATTTGGATGTCAGTGTGATGCTAGCTTCGTAAAATGATTTTGGGAGAATTCCATCTTTCTCGATTGCCTGGAATACTTTCAATAGGATTGTCATCAGCTCCTCGTTGTACCTTTTGTTGAACTCAGCTGGAAAACTATCTGGTTCAGGGCTTTTTTTTGGTAATTTTTGTATGACAGAGTTAATTTCCAGGATTGTTATTGGTCTATTTAGTGTCTCAGTGTCTTCATGTTTCAACCTGGGGAGGTTGTGTGATGTCAGAAAGTTCTTCAAGTTGTTCCTCCAAGTTGTTCTCCATTTCCCTTTCTTCTTCTGAGATGCCAACTGGGCGTAGGTTCGTCCTCTTGATATAATCACTTATCTCTTATAGACTTTGTTCTTTCTTCCTGAGTCTTTCTTCTGTTTTTTTACAGATCTGGTTAATTCCATGTTCTGGTCTTCAAGTTCTGAGATTCTTTCTTCAACTAGATTAATTCTGCTTTCCATGCTTGTCATCCTGTTATTTATTTTCTGGATGAAATTTTGTATTGTCAGAATCTCTGTTACAAGTTCTTTCAGTATTGCATCTTGTCTTTCTTGAGTCCTATTTGCTTTTTCCATCCATTCCCTAATCCCCATCATATTCTGGGGTCAGTTGTTGTTGACTTCCATTGTTTGGGCACCAAGGTCTGATTTTTCAGGAGTTTTGTCTTTGGTACACTTGAAATTAACTGAGGTCTTCTTTTGGTTTTTCTTCATTTGTGACAGATCTCCTGTTTTTCTCTTTAATTCTGTTATTCAGTGTCAGTGAAAGAGGCTTTCCATTCTGATGTTTGCTCAGTTCTCTCTTCTTCCCTGATCCAGGCTCTGGATTTGTTTTATTTTGAAATGGGATGGTGGATGGGAAGCTTTGCTGTGTCTTGTAGTTTTTGAAATTTGAATAAGTAGGGGATGGGGCACTAGGATTCAGAAACTACTTTTCAAATTACAATGTTCACTTATTGTGGTATATGTTCCCTGAGACCCACTCCCCACCACCACTCTATATGAAGATGCAAAGCAGAAACCAATGCAAAAAACAGTTAATACACACACAGAGACATACACACACATCCCAAAACAAACTGGAATAACAACAAAGTGAAACCAAACAAGCAACAACAACAACAAAAAAAAAAACAAGAAAACTAAACACACACACACACACACATGCCTAGCACAAAGTGAATAGAGAAGCAAAACAGAAAGACCAGAGTGGGGGGGGGAATTCAGGTTGAACCCTCACACATATATTGCCACACACCTTAAACTATAAGGAATGAAAAAAAACCCAGAAGAACAAAAGAATAAAAACAAACCAACAACAACAACAAAATTGAAAGAAACACTCAATCATTCACATACACACAAACACAGAAAAAAAAAGAAAGAAACAAACAAAAAAAGAAAAGAAAAAAAAAATTGGGGAGGGGAATACAGATCAAAGCCACACATTCACATTCATGCACCAAGCAAAAATATTTTTAAAATAGATGTACTAACAGTCAAGAAAATTTCTTTTAATTTAAAAAACAATTTGAAAATTTTTTTTAAAAGCCTGCCCTCTTGTGGCAGCCTCTGTAATTGTTCCTCTAATCAGGTCTTTCCTGCAGAGCCACCTCTTTCACTCTCTCCTCAGTGTCTGAGGCAAGGAAGGAGGAAGGGTAGTGGAGGTGAGTGGGGCTGCAGTCTTCCCCTCCCACTCTTACATGGTCAGGGAGATCTCTGGCGGTGAGGAGGTACAGGATTGTCTCTTCCCCAGGTATGTGCTCGTGAGGGGTGCCCTAGCCAGGCCTATCCTGTAATGGAATTCTCCTGTTGCGACTGACATCCAGGCTCCACCTGGGTTTGTCCCTCTCATTTGTGGCCCTGCTGTGTGGGTCTGATGTTCAGAGGATTACTGGGAAGGAGGGAGTTTGGGTCAGTCCCGGACTAACCACTGATATCTTTGGAGTTTTTCCTTGTAGTTGCTTGGCCACACCCTTTGTCCCGCAGCTGGATCAGGGTAGGAGATGGGGCGCCTGGAACTCAGTACTCCTCAGGTCCCTCTGAAGTTTGTGCTTTCAGGATATTCTCTCTGGGTCACGATCAATCCCTGAATAGTTGATCCACCAGTCACAGAGATGGGGTCTGTTGCTCCGTGGTGAGCAAGTCAGAGCACTTTCCTGTTCTGCCTTCAAGATGGTGGTGAGGTGCCTCTCTTGTCCTCTTACATGGGACTTTGCCTCTGGACTCCCTCTTCATTCCCTGCTGCTAGTGCCCTGTCAGGTGCTAAAGTGATGAGTCAAAGCCAGGAGGCTGTAGTCTCTCCCCTGCTGCAATGGTGAGGGAGAGCCTGGGATGATGGTTTCTCCCTGCCACTTTTTTGCAGAATAACTTTTGTCTGTTTTTAAAAAATAATGGCACTCTGCTTCTGTGACGTGGGAAGAGCCAGGGACGAAGCAGAGAAGCTGCAGCACCAGCTGTTGCACCAGGGACCTTTCTCATGAGCCCCACTTAGACTGCCTCTCCCAGCATTTCTTCCCAGGGAGGGTTTGTTGATTAAAAAAAAAGGAAAGAAAAAGAAAATGGCCTCGGTTTCTGCGTCCCAGGAGTCCCTAGGGTCCAAGCCCAGCAGCTGTGACACCAGCTGCTGCACCAGGAGTGTCCTGGCCGCTAGCTCCCTAGCCCTCACTCAGTCAGCCACTCACATGCCCACTCACTCACCAGCACTACACAACATTTTCCATACACTCACTCATTCACACCGGGACTTGCACAGTCCAACTGGCTCGGCCGCCATCTTTAGACTTCCGAAAATTGTCTATTTCATATTCTATTCATTAAAAACAAGTGACAGATCACTCCAAGAATGAAGTCTATCTATGGGCATGAACATCAGGAGGCAGGGTCATGTGGGGACTCTATCTGCCCACCATGGATTGAGAATACTGGAGGGGAATATAGCACAGCATAGAATGGGGGTGACTTTCAGTTTAAGATGTGTTAGATATCCCATTGCTATAGAAAGTCATGCCACAGGAACTTTTTACTGGTCACTTCAGTCTTTTTGACTCTCACTTACACCCTTCCAGCTGTCCATGCACTGGGCCTCATCTCCTCTTAGACTGTTCCAAAATGTTGAATTTTTTCATGCAAATAATTTAGTTTCCTTTGCTCCAATCTTTCATTTTCCTGGCTGTTCCCCAACTTTCCCCCTCCCCAATTAAATGGCCTAGCAAAGTGTTGCTGCCAAAATGTAATAGAAAACAAAAATCCATATTATTCAGTCTTCATTTACATGACCAACACACCATAGTTATTCTGTTTACCACGGTATTTTGTACAATTTGAAATACTTTCAGAAACTTAACAATAAAGAATGTCCTGGAATGATACTGCCGTACATGGTCTTGCTTGCACTTTTTTAGAGTGGGAACTACACTTCCTGTCTCCTAAAGTTCCTAAGGATTCAAAATGTTCCTTATATATAAGTGAGAATTAGGCTTATTAAACCAAAAACATTGTTGATCACAGCTGTGGACTTCTGCAGTCTTCAGTCTTCTTGTACATCTATACTAATCAAACAGCTGTCTTACAGAATAAGATGAAAACATGAGAAAATCCTAACTCACTGGTAAATTTAAATTCTTGATCCTGGTAGGAGGAATTTTTCAGTAAATACCTCTAATGTAGTGATTCCAAAACTGTAGAGAGCATTAGAATCATCTGGAGAACCTGTTAAAATACAGATTACTGGTTACCACTCCCAGACTTCAGTATTAATATCTAGAGTGCCACCCTTAGGTTTTTCTTTGGTAAGTCTTGTGCTGCCTAAGAATTTGCATTTCCACAGTTGCCAGGTGGTACTGACGCTGCTGGTTTGGAAATCACACTTTGAGGGCCACGGCTCCAATGGATTGTCCAAAATACCTCCCAACACAGCAAAATGGAAAAAAATGGGGTAGGACCAAGAAGAGAACAATGCCTGCAAATTCTATGCAACCTTAGTAACAACCATGCCAAGCAGAGAGAAGATCAAAGTCTAAGTAGTTACAGACTCAGTTCCAGTGCTACTATCTCAGTGCTATCCTGATTTTTTCAGAGAGAGGCATATAAGATCTGAGTGAAAGGGAGCATATGACTGTCTTTGAAGATGATCTGAAGCCATGGAGAATTAAGTTATTGATGGGTAGGATTAAAGTTCTTTGGACTCAATATAACTCTCTGAGAAAAGTTGAATGTGACATTATAATCAATCAGTGGTTACCAGTAACATTTTTTAATTAGAGTGCAATCATTAAGATGTCTTTTGGAACTTTTACATGTTTCACTACTCAGATTCATCCATTGTTTCCCTTGAAGAATAATTTGTTCCTAATGTTTGCAGAAAATAATTTGTAATACAAACATTGCAAATTACTTTCTTAAATACTTGGTGGTAGGCATTTTTTATTGTTTTGATTTGTTTGGTTGTTCATAAGTGTACTGTTTAGGCCATTTGCAAGTCTATAAGTAGAAAGTATATCCTTGATTCTTACAAAATAAATAATCCCATATAAAAAAATCAACTTCAATATGAAGTAATTTTCATACCAAATATGTCCCAAAATAATTAATTTTGCTAATTCATTGTGCTTCTAAAAGCATTTTTTCCAGAGACAATAATACTCTTTATAAGGCATTGTTTGGAGATATGTAAATGCCTAGGGTTTTATCAAAGTCTAGAGATAAAAACAAAACTAAACAAAAATGTGCCACAGCAATATCATTTTAGGTACAGTATATAAAATAGGCATTTTATTGAACCATATGCTGAATTTTCTTCACAATATTTCTAGTTGTTACTTAGTCCATGAATAGTGTGAATAGTCGATAAGCTATAATTGGAGAAAAGCAGAGAGTAAGGAAGGTGGAAGTAATTATCTCAATGTGTATCTTAAATCTGGGCATCTCCACTATCCTTAGATGCAATCATTATCTTCCCTGGGGTGAAGTCACAGTTGATGCTGAGAAAGTTGTCTAGGGACGCTCAGCCTTAACTCCTTTCTCTGCTGGCATTTGCTGTTATCTGATCTATTCACAAAAGCTAGTTTTTCCCCTTTCCTTAGGTATGTGGTTTCAATATCTGTTAGGTTGAATAATATGAAGTTGCAGCATTACACACTTTTTGACTCACAAAAACAATTTCACATAGCACAACCTAGTCATTTGCCAGGAACAGTGTTGCTCATTATAATATGTATATTTACAAACTAATTTCATTTCTTTAGATTTAGAATCTTTCCAGGAGTGTTGTTCGTTCATTTCATTATAACTTTTAAAATGAAATACATTTGTTTATGGCTTTTAGTATTCAGGTAACTTATCTAGACAGACTTAGAATACCACTGGGAGGTAAGCCACCCAAGTACTTTTTAATGCTTCAATTATAAAAAGATCACTTAAAGTAATTATTGAATGAACAATCAATTGCAGAAATAACTTTAAATATAAATTTCATAGAGATAGGAAATTGAAATCCTATAAAAAGTTCATATTGTGTCTTAAAATTATCTTCATAAATATGGAGAGATTCAATTTTAATGTTTGGTCTCAGTCAACAAATAAGAGAAAGCCTGGCAATAAATTTGGGAAAGACAAATCATAATCATTTATTCATTTATTCTTCTATTTATCCAGTTAATAATTGCTGAGTATCTACCTTATGCCTGGCACTGTTCTATCAATTGGGTTTACTCTCTTGTAAAAGGCAGAGATGTTCCCTTCTCTCAGTTCTATTCTATTCCAACCATACTACCAGTAAGGAGAATGAGAATGGTCCAATTAACCATACAAATGCTTACTTAATTATCTATTGATTGTGTATACTAAATTTGCTACGGTTAATCAGGTACACCTGACTTTTTTTTTTTTCATTTCCTTTACACTATGAATGTCTTTTGTTTCATTTTCTTGCCTAATTGCACTGACTAGAGCCCTTAGTAAAATATTGAACTGAAGAGGCAAGAGCAGATATCCTTTTCTTCTATTTTTAAAAACCACTTTATTGAGGCAATCAAGGTGTGTGCATATTTTTGTATGCAACTCGAGGAATTTGGGGATAAGTATACACCCATGAAACCATTACCATCATCAAGGCCATAGACATGTTCATCACCTTCCAAAGTTTCATCTCCCCCTTTATTATTATTATTATTATTATATTTTTGTGTGTGTGACAAGAATATTTAATGTAGATCTATCCTTTTAGAAAAATTTGAGTGTGCCAATAGGAATCATTAGCTATAGGTATTATGATGTATAATAGATCTCTAGAACTTTTCTATCTTGCATAACTAACTTTATACCCTTTGACCTTTCCTTTCTCATTCTGTACCCCATAGACCCTGGCAGTCTTTAATGAGAAGAATGGTTACAAGAAGCATAATGAACTCCATAATGACAAACTTATACATCTGGATTCTACAATATGACATACGTTAATTTATTTTGAAACTAAAATTTCTGAATAATGATGTATTATTTGCAGTGTGACTCTACAAGTCGGTTATCTGGTCTCACATATGTTAAAAGAACTCTGATTTTTCCAGGCTCCAATGGTTAAAAGGAAATAGATTCTCTGACTCAGTGGTTCTCAACCAGGAGTGATTTTTGCCCGACTCCTTGCCCCCACAGTCCCACCACCCAGGGACTTTGGGCAATGTCTGGAGACATGTTTGGCTGTTGCTACTGGTGTCTGGTGGCTAGAGGCCAGGGGCCAATACTGCTAAACATTGTTGCTACAGTGCACACTGCAGCAAACCCCACCCCTGCTCCCACTCCTTCTCACCTCCCAACAGGAAGTATTCCTGCCCAAATTATCAACTGTGCTGAGGTTATATGACCCTCCTCTACTACCATGAGATTACTTCTTTCACTTTTTTTTCTGTCTCTTTGAAAAGTTATAAAGTATTCTTTGTTGTTGTTTTTGTTTGTTTTTGCACTTTATAGTTATTAGGTACATGTGAGGATTTGTATGTAAGTAAATTGCCTGCAGGTGAGGTTTAGGCTTCTAGCGAGTCCTCTCTCCCCCTGAGAGGGGACATGGTACCCAATGGGTGGTTGTGTGCCCCTTATCCTCACCTCCTTGCTTCCTCCCATCAGCAGTGCCCAGTGTCAATTGTTTCTGTTTTTGTGCGTGCGTGCCCAATGTTTAAGGTTGCTTATGAATGAGCGTGTGCGATATTCAGTTTTTTTGTTTCTGTGATAGTTCACTTAGAATGACAGTCTCTAGCTGCATCCAGATGCTTAAAAGGATATGATTTTGTTCTTCTTTATGGATGTGTTGTATTCCATCATGTATATGTTCCACATTTTCTTTATCCAGTCCACTATCAATGGACATCGGGGATTGGTTACTTGTTTTTGCTATTGTGAGTAGAGCTGTCATGAACATACATGCGCAGGGTCATTTTGGTAGAGTGATTTATGTTCTTCTGAGTATATTCCCAGAAGTGGGATTGTTGGATCATATGGTAGCTCTATTTTTATTTCTTTGAGAAAACACCACACTGCTTTCCACAAAGACTGAACTAGGTTACATTCTCACCCACAGTGTAGAAGTGTCGACTTTACTCGACATCCTCGCCTCACCTGTTGTTTTTAGACTTTTTAATGAGGTGATATCTCATAGTAGTTTTGATTCACATTTCTCTGATGACTAGTGAACTGGGCATTTACAAGTTATAAAGTTTTTAACTTTTAAAAGTTTAGCTCACTTTAAACAGTTTAACTCGGTAGCAGGAAACTGCCAGGAGGGGAGCGGGGAAGCGGGATTGGCAGTAGAACTCCCTTGGTTTATCCAACTATTCATTTATTTACATTCCTCCATAACCCATTGTTAAGACAATATGGAGGATACAAAAATACATAAAATTTGGATAGTTGTTTTCTCATTTTTATCTGACTTCAAGAACCTACTTTACACATAACTGAAGAATTATCTGACTTTCTGAGAAGGAAGTGACCAATGTAAACATTCTTTTGGATAATGATACCAAATGTCTTTTGTACATTTTGCTATCCTTCCAGTTCTCGTTACCTCAAATTTAATGCCATTTTTCACAGCAGAAGTCTGGTTCTGAATACTTTGGAAGAGAAAATGCAGTTCTATGGTTCAAACTGCATCAAAGGAAGAGCCATGTGGGGGTGGGAAGGACAGGAATATACAACTCTTTGTAATCATACTATAAGGAAAATGTTTGGCTTAATAGCAAGTTACAAAATAGATTTCTTAATCTAAAAAGATAAAATCTCCTGAATATGACATGCTGATAGCTCAGATAATGAACAAATAAGGCAATATTTATTCACATTTTATACCCTGGGATAGATCTAGTAAGTAACCCTTCCTTTTCTATATTTAGTCACATGTATACTTTGACAGTATAAAATTCTTCCTTATTTGTAACAGAAATGATCATGAGAAGAAAAGACATTAGAACTATGTAAATACATCCTTACCTGAATTGTCAAATATAGGTGTCCTTTAACCTTGTTTGACTGCATCAATCACTACTGCACATACACCACAAGTGTGTGTATATGTACATATTTACGGATACATGCTTGTGCATGTATGTATAGACATGTAGATGTGTGGGTATACAGTCAGCCCTTGATATCTGTGGGTGCCACATTTATGTATTCTACCAACTGCAGATGGAAACTATGAGGGGGACTCAAAACCGACACAGAATTTATTTATAAAAAGTTGTATATTTATTCTTACATAAACTTTGGTCACTTTCAAAGTACTCTTCGTATGATGCAATACACATGTTAAGATGCTTTTCTCACTGCTCAAAACCATTTTTGAACTTGTCAATTTGATTTTTTTGTTGTTTGCTTCTGTTGTTTTTTGTTTCACCTCTTCCATATCAGCAAAATGTTTCCCTTGGAGGACTTTTTTCATCCAGGGAAACAAAAAAAAGTGGTTCGGGCAAGATTGGGTGAATAGGGAGGATGAGTACAAGCGTTCTGCCATTTGGGGTCAAAAACTGCTGAACACTCAGTGTGGTGTGGGCAGATGCACTTGTAAACAACCCACCATGAAATGAGCCAACACACTGAAAGAAACACACACACACACACACACACACACACACACACACACACACACACACACACAAATTAAAGCCAAATGCAGCCTCTCACAACAACACTAGCTGGTACACTGATGCTGATGTGGTCTCAGAACACTTACCTAGCAGGGAAAGCCTGTATTATAAGCGGCCTGCCCTCCAAAGGATAATTCCGTGTGTGTGTGTGTGTGTGTGTGTGTGTGTGTGTGTGTGTGTGTGTGTGTGTGTTTGGTCCCCCTCATATTAGGGGGAGAAAAGAATGGTTGTGTTTGTACTGAACATGTACAGATTTTTTTTCTTGTCATTATTCCCTAAACAATATAGTATAACAACTATTTACATAGCACTTACAAAGTATTAAATATTATAAGTAATCAAGAAATGATTAAAATATATGGGAGAATGTGTATATGCAAATATTACATCATATTATATAAAGGACCTGAACATTTATGGATGTTGTCATCTGCTGGAGTCCAGAAACCAAATTCCCATGGACGCTGAGGGAAGACTCTCTGTGTGTATGTGTGTTGTGTGTGTGTGGATACTGCGTTATTCAGAAAAATCTATGTAATGAAGAGCTACCCTACTTGTCTTTTCTTTAAAGAGCTGATTAAGTAGTTCACAGTAGAGCAGTGTGCTATTTGCTCTTATCCTCAATTTTCCTGATGATTCACCTAGAATGTGGCTATCTATCTGGAAACAGTTAAAATTAACAGAACAATTTAGAAAATCCACTGAGCTAAAGTTGCACAGTGCATACTAAAAGATGGAAGGAAGATGAGTGACTCAGGGGATTCTTAATGGAATTTTAAACCTTTCGTGTTTGTGCTCCCTCAATTTATGGATGAGGTGCTGTTCTCCTGGATACTTTCAAAGTGCTTTTTTGGACAACTCATTACTTCAAATAGAGAAGGAAAATAGTTGTGGGGATTCAGAGCAATTCAAGATGAGTATGCACATTTCTGGCTCTGAATTTCTGGTGTTGGCTCCTAGGGAGTACCATCAGTGATGTGGGAACTGATGCGGCATTTCCCTTTACCTCAGTAACACGTTTCAGCCCTGGAACAAGTTCCTTAACTAAAATCAGCCTCTGGATCTGAATCCAGTTTCTAAGAATCCATTGGCCTCGGATGACATAGAAAAATACCCAAAACAGTACAGTGATTCCTCCCATAGTAGCTTTCATCCCCAGGAGGAGGCCTCAGAATACCCTCTGCACTTCACATATGAGAGTCCCTTAAGCTGGAAACTAACCAGGAGTAGGCGCCATCATTTCTGTGAGCTCCCCACCCCTGAAGACTCCTTCACTTCAGCTTACAGCACCAGTTCAACCATTTAAAATTCTGCAACAGAGACTGTGACTTTTCCCAAAGATATAATCATAACAACTGATGCCAAGCTTTCCCAAGGGTCTATACTCACTCCACTGTTTCCTATTATCTCAAAGAAAAGTGGATGCACATTTAATGAAAGACATTTCCAATTCAGTCTTGTTATTCTAGGGACAAATTCTCCCTTTAATTCATGGCCATGAACCTCATGTGGGCCCTGCAGTCAAAATGAGACCCCAAAAGAGGAACATCTGGAAAGCTCTATGAGAATCTATTGCCCCCACATAGACACTCCTCTGTATAGGGGTCTCTCCTGGTCATCAGGGCCAGCAGACACTGACTAGAGGAGAGCAAGGACTAGCTGCCTCACTCAGTCACCACATCTCAGAGCAACAGCTTTCCAAGGGTGACCACTGTCTTCCCCTTTTGGCGAACTCTAACCTAGAACCAAACAGAAAAAAGAATTCTAGGAAAGGAAAGGTAACTCCTGGCTTAACAAGTGAACAATAACACACTCCAGCAAAAAAATGATAGTCAAGTTAGATAAGGACTAAAAATTGTTCATTAGATCTTGCAATGGTGACCATGGCAAGAGCAAATTTGACAGCATAATGGGAGCAAAGAGTTCATCTGGAGTAGATTTACAAGAGATCAGTGAGAAACTATATCTCTATTTTTAGATGTTTTACTGCAGAGAAAAGCAAAGAGATATGGTAGAAGCTTGCTGATAAGTAAGGGAGGATTTTTTCCCTTAGGTTGAAAGAATAACAACATGTTTGTATGCTGAGGGGAGCCATCCAGTAGACAATGTGAATTCAATGTCGAAAGGATGTTGGAACAGTGAAGTTGGAATGGAAAGTAAGAAAGAAAATCAAGTGTACTGGAGACCCTGCCTTTCAAAAGACCCTGGAATCCCAGCATTGCTTGTTGCATCCATGGCTACCAGCCCGGTCCAAACCTGCATCATCTCCTACCGTGATGACTGTAGTAGATCCTAACTGGTCTCCCTGCTTCCATCCTTTATCCACTTATAAACTATTCTCACACAGCACTCAGAGTGATCAGGTCACCCCAGTGCCCCAGGCCTTGCAATAGACTCCTCTTCACTTGCAAGGCCATATAAGATCCCAATGGGTAAGCTGGCACACACACACTCTCTCTCTCTCTTTCTCTCTGTCTCTCTTCTTCTCCCTCTCTCCCTTCTCTCTCTGTTTCTTCTCTCTAGTCCTCTTGACTTTTCTTGGTAGTCCTAGGCACCCGCTTTCCGCAGGGCCTCTGCTTCAGTTTGTGCCCCTGCCTGGGACACTCACGCCCCAGATATCCCCTATTCAACTCCTTCTCTTCCCTCGAGTGTTGTTCATATCTCACCTTCTCAATGAGGCCAAACCTGACCACTAGCCTCACCTCTCATCCCTCGTATTGTGCTGTTTTTTCTTTTTTCCACAAATAATTGCTCCCTTCTAAAGAGAATGTCACTGACTACAGTAGTGTCCCCCTTTGTCCACAGTTTTGTGTTCTGCAGTTTCAGTTACCCATGTCAAGTGTGGCCTGAAAATGTCAAATGGGAAATTCCAGAAATGAACAATTCATAAGCTTTCAATTGGACACTGTCTGACTAACATGATAAACTCTTGAACCATGCGGCTTCATCCCTCCCAGGTCATAAACCATCCTTTGTCTAGAGTCCCCACACTGTATACACTACCTGCCCAATAGTCATTAGTAGCTATCTCAGTCATCAGATTGACAGATCACAAGAAAAAGGGTGTGTATGGTATAATAAGATATTTTGAAAGTACAGACTGTATTCACATAACTTTTATTATGGTGTATTGCTATACTTGTTCTATTTTATTATTAACTATTGTTGCTAATCTCTCACTGTGTCAAATTTATACATAAAACTGTATCATAGGTATGTATGTATGGGGAAAAACATGGTATATAGGATGTGATACTATCTGTGGTTTCAGGCATCCAGGGGAATCTTGGAACATATCCCTGGATAAGGATAAGGATAAGGATAAGGATAAGGATAAGGATAAGGATAAGGATAAGGATAAGGATAAGGATAAGGGCTGAACCACTGTCTTTTCTTATGCTTTTAGTGTATTGCCTTTCTCCTCCAGTTAGAAAGAGAGTTCAATGATAATCATATTCATTGGTGTACCTCAAGTTCCTTAGAACAGGGCCAGGCACATATCAGACAGTCCATAGGTATTTGCTGGATGAATTAACATATTTAGCTATCAAGAAAACCCTAGTGAGCTTTCTAAAAATTTATGAATGAGAAGTCAGAGACTTCCTCTTTATACCAGGTAAATAGATACTCTCTATAAATCTCCTCAGAGGTGTACCTGCTAAGCTGCAACAAATTTATTTGAAAGCTAAAGGAAGCTAATGATATTTGTATGCAACTCTTTTGCATTCATTACAAGGTACAGTAATCAAATAAATATTTATAATAACTTTCATGTACACTTAGCGCTTACCAATGTATAATTTCATCCAACTAAAACTCTCCAACAACATTGTGAGATAGGTATTATTATACTCATTTGATGGTTAAAGATAATGAACTCAGAAGACTTAAGTGACTTTCCCAAATTCTCACAAAATGAGTAAATGTGGGACCCAGGTCTCAAAGGCTTTCTTTGTGTTTCACTGGAAATGCTTCTTAGTTTAGCTCTATTACATGGAAAAATATTATCGGTAGCATCAAATAGAGTAATTACATGTTGGAGTAATTTTTAAAAATTTATATCTGTAGCTTGAGAGCTTTCATACAAAATTTTAACTAAATATCTATGTCTATATTATCTTCTATCTATCCATCTATGTATCCATCCATCCAGCTACCCATACATACATATATAAATTTACTGAGTACTTACTCTGAGCCAGGCAAGTAGTAAGTGCAAATATTATCTCAGTTTTATTCTATCTTAGACACTAGAATTGAGGTATCCCATTTTGCAGATGGGGAAACTGAGGTACAAAGAGATTAAATAACTTGCCCCAGGTTAATATCAGGATGGGCCACGGTGTGAGCCTGGAAAGTCTAACTGCATAGTCAATGCTTCTGACCATCACAGCATACATTTTCTTTCCTCAAGTAATGATAATAGGTTTGATTTGCTTTAATTCAATATTTATAATGCCACTTTGCTTCATCCCACAAATGGTTGCCTATTTGTTAAAGTGCCTTTGGTGTTCTGCTATGAGCCTGGTGGTTGACCAGGTCAACTGTCCTGGGTAGGGCTGACACGAAATTTCTTCTGCAGTGAGGACTGCATCATCCTAACAGGGCTACTCTTTTCCTTGGAGCCCCAGATCTGATACAAGGTGTTCAGTCTTCAAACATATACCTCAATGGATGTCCAGAATGGCCATTATCAACCTAGTCTGAGCCCAGCATAGCAACATTATGTGTTAAAAGGTAAGTGTTTCATAGCAACTTCACAGCCTTCTTATTTTTAACTGTGGTTAAGAGTCCTTCATTGGGTAAAACATGTTCTGCTCATTTTCACTCTCATTCATGTGGACATTTTAATCTGAACTTTTCAGAATGGAAGGATGTGAATAATGACCAAGTTAAAATTTCAAGTTCAGACTGCACATACATACATGTTGAGAGAGACATCTGAAGCAATCCATGTTCCATAAGTTCACTTCAACCACACCCTAGAAGTTCCTTCAACCTCTGAACCTGAATAGAATTCAAGATGGTAGCTTCTTTGACCCTAGAAAAGTTAGGCAGTACATTTCATTGCTTCTCTTTGCTGGTCTGTTATTACCCCTGAGGAAATAAAAAACAGAGGAAAATAATACTCTTATTTTTGAGTGCTCAAAATAACACAAGTAACCACGTTTCTGGAAGCTTTTCCATCAGTCTGTAATATAGACATTATTTCATTCAAACTAATGAAATTATAAGTAGGTTGGATAAGGTTGTAACATCTAATAATTAGCCTAAAACTAGTGTAAACCAATTCCCTGAAGTGATTATCAGAATAGTTCCTTTCTGAATGCTGTATGATATTTATTGAGCTACACCACTAAATTCCTATTAGACCCATGGGATGCCCATCTTGATTTCTTTTAAACACTGGTCATAGATTCATTGATTCATTTAACAAACATTTATTGAACATCTGCTATTGAATATCTACACAGAAACTGTGCTAGGCATCAAGGATAAAGAGAGAAGTTAGATACATTTTTCTTCCTGAAGGCACTTAATAATCTCATAAGAAAACAATTACCTTAACAGTAATGATAATATGATGTGATAAGTACAGTGCTAGAGATAGTTATACAAGACTCTGTGCCTACAAGGGTTGTTTTGAACCAGATAATTTCTTCAGCAAATCAGAAATAGAAACTGTCACATTACTGCATGCAAAACTGTTTATCACAGTATGCAGTGTATACAGCCATACCATAGAAATATCAACAATAAAAAAGAAATAAATAAACCTTCATACTAAAGCTCTAAGAAAGCATCAAGTCATTATATACATGGTGTAGGACCATTGTATTATCTTAGCTATGCTTTTAAAAATAGTATTTTGCACATGCGCTTTATTATTTTTTGCTTATTGACAAGTTCTAGTCAATTTTGCATTTTTAGTTCTCAATCACAAGAAATCGTTATTTTTCTTCCTTACTGGCTATATATATATTTAAATATATTTACACTTATTTGCTCTCTTTTACTTTAGAGTTGTGGGGGTACATGTGAGGATTTACTACATAAGTAAATTGCATGCAGGTTAGGTATGGGCTTCTAGTGGGCTCTCTCTCCCCTTGATAGCTGACCCGAGACCACTTACACTTATTTCTTAAGAGCATAGGATTGTTTCTGTCTTCCTGCTTTTTAAGTGCTCAGATATTATTTTCATGAATTCCTGTCATTGTTATTGATTGGTAAACATCAGATCCCAAAACTGCAGAATAATAGGCTGGTCCCAGTTCTGTTCTTTATTAGCAAGGGCACATCATTGTTTACCAATCAGAGTGAAAAGACAAAGATATCACTCTTACCCAGGCTGACTATGTCCCTTCTGCTCTTTGTTAGGAGTCACATGAATTATATCACTAGGAAAATTAATGCTTGTACTTCTCTATTTTACTTACCGGATCTCCTGGAACAGGTGGAAAGGAAAGAGTGAAATTTCAAAGTATGGCAAGTTCATGGCAAGGACCTTATGTAGATTTGTTTGGGGATTTTCTTACTCTACTCACACCATCTTTAGATGTGTATGGTTAGTGTGAATCTGAATTTCATTGTATAATCAAAAACAGTCTTGAAACTGCCAGTGCTCCTTGAAGGAGAAGAAATGAAATGAAAACAGGAAACGAGGGGCAAAAAAAACTAGGGTTAGGCAAGGAGCCATGAAAGAAAGATAGCCATGAGAAATGGTCAGTGGTGGGTTTGATCAAGGATTTTAAAGAACACAGATGCTATTAGAATCTGCTTTGTAATTTGGGGCTATACTGTCATATAACTGCCTCAGATACCCACCAGCCTTTAATAAAACTCTACTACACAAAGAAATTCTATACTTGGCATTGTTTAAAGAAAACAAGAGTAAAATGATTCAGAGTGAACAGTAAGATCATCTTGGGGCAGGGAAGAGACCAGACACAAGTATGAACAAAAACACAGGGAAAGCTGAGACTCCAGTGGGAAAAGAAAATTAAAGCAGGAACTGACAGGGGAAAGGTAATATCCTGAGAATTCCTGGACTTTGGATTGCTGTGTGTGTGTGCATGTGTATGCTGCTGGTGTGATTTAGAGAGCAACAGACGGTCAGGTGGAGAGAGGATCAGCTAGAAGCCCAACTTCACCTGCATGCAACTTACCCATATAGTAAATCCTCACTTGTACCCCACAACTCAAAAATAAAAAATAAAAAAAGTAGCAGACAAGGTTGGGTTTTTCACTGTGGTGGAATGCTGTTTGAAACATTTTCATTTTAAAACTACAAACAAGTTAACCCATAATTCTAAAGTATTAAAGTATTCTGAAGAGACTAATACTTGGAACTCACAGTAGATGTGTTTCAGTTAAAATGGTGGTGCTACCCATAAACCACACTTGCACAGAGAGATATTTATTGTTTTATGTTTATTTTATAGGTTGATTGGCTCAATGGTTTGAGTCTCTACAAATGAAAGCAAACTCAGGAGTTTACATCCCACTCCAGATGTTTCCCTTTGTGCAGAGGAAAATTCTGTGCCAAAGTCAGGGCCACCCAGGATGGTTGATGCAGAGCATGCAAAGTTCTACCTTCTGCCAAGCCCTTGCAAATGCTGCTCCTTCTTCCTGAACTATCTCTCCTGCCTTTCCCATCCCAGACTTGGTGTACTGACAGTCTCCTTGCAAGACTCAGAAAATGGGTTGCCTCTCCATAAATCTTTGTATGCCCACCACACAGGAAAGAATGTTTTCTCCCTCACTGCCCTACATTGTATCCTATATGGACATCTTTAGTCATAACTTGTGGAGCCCAATGGAAAAAACCAGATCCAGGAAACGAATAATGGTGGGGACACTACTAGGGACTTTAGAGAAGAAAGATGCTTTTGATATTGAATTAATTAACATTCTGTAATACTTTATTGTATTTCATTGTTCTGTAGCATGTGTCAACCTCCCTGTATTATGCTGTAAGTCATTCCAGGTGTAGGGAATCTGTGTACTTGTCCTTGAACCCTAGGTTCTTTCATAATAGGTGTTTATGGAAGCTGGATGTTGCATGAATAAATTAATACATTGATGGAGTAATGGATTATTGAATAAAAGAATAAATATATTTCTCACCCTTTGACACCTACACTATTTCCCCAGAAAATGCAAAGTTTTTAAAATTTTTGTCATATTTTGCTGGAGGTTTTTTAGTGTAGAGAAGAAAATACATATCTGTGAACTCAATTAAACCTAAAAAAGAAATGCTTAGGACTAGCCTGTCCATAATCATAAAACACAACTCATATAAATATCACATAGTTACTCAAAAGTAGAATAAAAAAACAGATTGTGGGAGGATTAACGACAACCTGTTACCACAAGTAAAAAAAAAAAAAAATCAAAAGCCTAGAGAGTAAGTTAGATCATTTTTGTGGTAGAAAGAGTATGTCTACTTCAGATATATACAGAGGGTGCCAAAAAAAAGTATGCACATGTAAGAAAGGAAAAAACTCTATTAAAATTGCAATACTCAATATATACCAATAATAAAAGATGAATACAAGCCACATTTAACTTCTGCAATTATACATTGTTACCATAATTCAATTCAACTTTGAAAAGTAATACATAGATAGCATCTCTTAAAATGTGTACACATTTTTGGCACCCCGGTATTTACATAAGCTAATAGAATTGAATATATGTAATGTCAATCACATATATATATACTAGGTCTGAGAGCAGACAACAGACAGGACTGAGTCTATAATTTGTGAGTCCAGTGCAAAATGAAAATGTAGAGTTTCATAATTTGTGTTAAAAAATTATTAAGAACTTCAAGACATTAATAGCAGAGCATTAAACGAATTGCAAAGTCCTGAGTTGAGGTCCCTATGTGACTGCACAGTTTGCATGTCATAAAGTCAGCTCTACCTAATTATTCCTATTCTACAATCTTTAGATTCAAACATTTTTCTTTGCTTACAATTGTATGATATATAACTATAATTAAAAACATAATGTAACTTAAAATTTTAATTATATGCCGGGCTCGGTGGCTCAGCCTGTAATCCCGCGCCTTTGGGAGGCTGAGGTGAGTGAATTGCCTGAGCCCGCGGGTTCGAGACCCGCCTGGGCAGTGAGACCTCATCTCTACAATAAATCAAAAAATCAGCTGGGTGTGGTGGCGCATGCCTGTAATTCCGGCTACTCGGAAGGCTGAGGCGGAAGGATCGCTGGAGCCCAGCAGGCCGAGGCTGCGGTGGCCGGGAGCGGCCACTGCACTCCAGTCTGGACGACAGAGTGAGACTCCAACTCAAAAAAAAAAAAAAAAATTTTAATTATATAATATATAATTTTAATGTATATTATTGATGGTCATATCTTTGGCTTGAAGCGGCAAGATTATATTCCATGGATATATTCCATTTTGTTACTATGTAGTATACCTAATACCCACCTCTCCAAACACTAATGTTTTGTGTTCTAATTCACCAAGATTGTTTAATAGGGCCCTTGTCTGTCACATAGAAACACTTGAAAAATGTTTACCAGCAAAACAAAAACTATTCTCTTTAATCTCAATAAAAATTTCATCAAAATCCCTGGTCAGTGACAAATAGAGGTAAAGGGAGGAGAGAGAAATTAACCATACCATGTGTGCTTATGTATGTAAATGTTTGAATATACACTGTAGTATTTGGGAGCTATATCCTAAAACTTTCCCTCAGTGAAAATAAAATATTCCATTTCATAATAAGTTCCAATGATGGGTAACTATATTTGAAGGCACACTCATACAGCAATAAAAAATGACATTTTCTACCCTTGAGAGGATCCCTTTCAAGTCAGTGTTAACTACAGCTCCTTTGCTTGGGCCTCACTCAGAAAACAGGTTCCTCAGCTCTTCTGGTAGTAATCAACGGATGCTGAACTTTCTCTAAGTGTCACATTGTGTTTTGGGTATCCATTTCAGTGCAATTGTTCTACCCTGTGTGACTTAATTTGACTTGAGCTATCAAATCATCTCTGAAAAATTAGCTTTGACCCAGTCCAAGCAAGCATTTCTCATGTGCTAAAAACTTGTTATAATCTCTTTTTTTAATTCAGTAATGACCACAACCCATCTGACACCTACTGACTCATTTTTCTTCAGTGCCTATGATATATCAGCCACTGAACTAGACACCTGTACATATATTATTTGATAGTCAAAAATATTTGGGCAGACAAAGCAGAATCGTATTATAAAGGACTCAAAATATTTAAATGTATTAAGATTTTGAAAAAATCTAAATAAAACAATAAACTATTTATTACAGTTGCTGGAAAGTTTTGTAAATCATATGAAGTTGACATTGTACAAACTCTTTTTTTTCTTTTGGCATGGTACTAGAGGAAAGTTAGGAAGTTGAAGTCTCAGATATAGTTTTTCTTTCCTTTTTTTTTTTTTTTTTTTGTCAGAGCCTTACTATGTCACCCAGGCTGGAGTGTAGTGGCATGCTGCTCCTGGCCACCACAGCCTCAGTCTGCTGGGCTCAGGCGATCCTTCTGCCTCGGCCTTCCAAGTAGCTGGAACTACAGGCATACGTCACCACGCCCAGTTAATTTTTTGATTTATTTGTAGAGATGAGGTCTTGCCAAGCTACCCAGTCTTGTCTTGAACCCATAGACTCAGGCAATCCTCTCACCTTAGCCTCCCAAAGTTGCTGGAATTATAGGCATGAGCCACCATGTTCAGCCAGATATAGTTTTTCTCTACTTACCTCTGGGAAGATATGTTTCCATGGTCTCTGGGTTTAAAGCATCTTTTTCCATTCAAATTTTTCCTTTCAGCTGATTAGCAGGTGAAACTGATATAAAGCCCTTGAATAAATGTTTATCACACAAGTGAGACTGATTTACTGGTACTAGGAGTACAATCAAGTCTCTAAGGGCTCTCATAGCTAAATTCCCTTCAGAAGCATCATCACTGATGTTGATTATACCACTTTACCTTAGAATCTATAGTACATAATAATTTTGGTTTAATTTTATTTAAATTCTACCTGTTTCTTACTTAGCTATTTGGAATAAACCAACACAGACCAAGACAGAATAAATAAGTACAGAATGTATCCACTTATTTTCCAATTGACTTCCGAAGGTCAACTCAAGGTAGCAAGTAGACACATCCTCAGCTCCCAAAGAGAGAAGCTTGGGTATGATAGATAAAGGGTAAATCGATAAGGTGATCTGCGGGAGTGGCAGTATCTTCTAGAAAGGAAAAGCATAGATATGTCTCATGGCGAAGGGCAGGGTAACTTGAGGCATGAATGAAATATAGATGTGTGATCAAACAGATCTAGCAGAAATAGCAGATTTGGAATTGACAAATGTCTTTGAGTAAGTTCCACATGTTTGCTATTTACAAGCTGAGCCACATTAAAATATGCCGAAAATAGAGGAAACTGACTTCAAGACAGAAAAAATCTAGGAGAGATAAAAGGAAAAGAATATAAGTACTAGACTAGGTTTTGATACCTGAATGAGATTATATGGTAATCTCTCTCTTTTTTTTTTTTGAGTTGGAGTCTCACTCTGTTGCCCAGGCTGGTCTCGAACCCCTGGGCTCAGGCAATCCTCTCACCTCAGCCTCCCAAAGTGCTGGGATTACAGACTTGAGCCACTGTGTCTGGTGATAATACCTTTAAATTTGTAGATAATCTTTTGGCTTCAAAGATAGAAGGCCCAGTCCAAACTAACTAAACCACAATGCAAGTTATTGGCACACTTAACTGGAAGTACAAAGATAGGGTGAGATTCAGGATTGATTTCATGAGCAACTTCAGTTCCACAGGACTTCATTACTCTTACCTTTCCTCTCCTCCAGCTGCAAGGTTTATCCTTGGGCAGAGAAGAAGATGGCGGCGTTTGGCTCTGAGCCTTCTCTGTACACAAAACAAACTCTTCAGAAAGAGAGAGTCACTTCTTGAAGATCTTCAGGAAGAGTAAAAAAAGTCCCTAGAAGCTTCATCTTACTCTCATCTTACTCATACTGGGTCACATGCCCACTCACAAGGCAATCATTGGCAAAAGAGATTGTATTCCCTCTCTTTAGCAAAACAAGGCCCATATCTGAATCTGGAATTTGGTAGCTTGGGTCCCATCGGACCTGTATGTGACCTCTACCCACTTTCTAACACTGGGATGTTTAAAAGGTAAATTTCATTTTCCATTACAGGAAATATATGTATATTTGAGAATATTTGGAAGCATATTTTGTGCCCTATTGTATGAGAAAAAAAAAACAAGTTTTTTTAAAGAACAAATATTTCCTTCTTTTATAATGCACTTCATTTTTTTTATTATGGAAATGATATTGCTCCCTTTGGAAAACTGTAAACATTCAGAAAAGTATAAAGAAGAAAATAAAAGTTATATGCAATTTCTTACCATTATTAATATTCTGAAAAGCTGTTGCTACTCTGTGCCTTTTTGTTGATCACATATTCTACTGGTTGCTGATGACAGAAACCCATTTTGAGCCGATTTAAGCAAAAATGGGAATTTATGTAAAGCACCCTGGGACTATTCCATGGTACACAAGGGCAGCTGAACCACACATGAAACTAATACTGGATATTAGAAGACAAGCAGAAACTTAAGAAGCAATAGCTCTATCCTTCTCTCTTTTTGCAGCCTGGTTTTCTTTGCTTTGACATAGTCAAACATAGCCATCCCACAAATCCCAACTCTATACTTTCTTCTTTTTTCTTTAAAAGCGAGCCCAAGTTCTTGGAGGAGTAAATCTGTTTTCCTGAGCTTGTGTCAAGAGTTCACCTTTGGTCCAATCAACTGTGGCAAGGAAAAAGTCACATAGAATAACACGGATTCTGAGGACCTAGTTTTCAATGTGGTTAGTGGGTCTTTATCAGAGTAAAAGAACCTTTCCTTCTTCTATTATGCTATTACTATTACACTACTACTACTATAGAGACACAAAACACATCTACAAAAACATATGTCTTTGAGATCATCCTGAGCATGAAGTTTTATAACCTGCCTTTTACAAAACTTCCAAGCATGCCAACATAACATCTCTCCCATATGATTATAATTGCTTCAAAAACAATATTTTTAGCAGCTGTTTAATATCCTTTCTAGTGGATGTACCATTTCTTAGTTGTTCAACAACTGGAGAATAAATGTTTAGATCATTCTCAATTTCTTGTTATTATAAATAATAATTGAACAGAAATTTTTGTAAATTGATTTTTACCTTCATAGTGGATTACTCCCACTGAATAGAGTCTTAGTGGCGGAAATACTGGGGGCACAAATTGCTAAATTGCTTTCTAGAAAGGTTTGTACTAGATTACATTTCTTGCAATGATGAGCGTTCTTATTTTGTGGAGTGAATCTTTGATAATATTGTATCCAATTATTCAGAGATATTCCATTCAATGAACTATGTCAGCATATCAGAACAATTTGGCTCATGCTATAGAATTTATTCCAACTATTTCATTAAAGCAAAATTCCCAGATATTGCCTGCTTTCTATATCCTGAATAGCAGTTAGAAATTGTGTTTCAGGCTTTTTCTCTTGAAAGCTTGAGGTCACCGGTCACTACAGGCTGGTTGGTTGTTGTGATTCTGGCTTTAGAACAGGCATCAGTAAGAGGCAGCCTCTTCTGTTTTGACATGTGTACCGGGGGCGTGTTGAACAGAAACCAAGTCATTAGTAAATGCCAGGTCAGATTGAGAGGACACTCTCACTAACCAACTATCAGTCAAGAGAAAGTCGATGTTGGAAACCAAAAAGGAGGAGGACCCAAAGGAGTTGAGGGTGATTGGAGGCAGAGTCTCAGGTGTCTGCAGGGATCAGACAGATGATGGAAAGAAGCATCTGAGGTGTGGGGCAAGTCTGACTAGAAAGCCCACCTCCTGGCTAAAGTCTCTGCTTCTCTGCTCCAGCTGTTGCTACCACGGGAAGTAGTTTTGAGTTCTGGAAATAAGAAGTGGACTGGAAACTCCAAATGGCGAATGCTTCTGTTTTTATGTAATATGTCCCTATGTCCCCTAGAAAGGAGAGTTCCATTTTACAAGAGAAGATAGCTTTTACCTTGGCTGAGGCTATATCTCTAGAAATGGTGAGTATTGTCACATTCTGATACAAAGAGCACCACTTCTGTGAAGGAATAAGCATCAGAAATAATGTGCTCAGGTAATTGATTTCGCTGACTAGCCCCGGCAAGCCTGGATTCTGTGACTATTTTATAATGTATCACTTCAGCATGTAGATGAGTTCCAGATAAGACATCAATTTGTGATGTTCAGATCTAAAAATAGAGCCACAGACTAGTCAGTGTTGCCCTTTAAATTCTATTTCCTTTTTACTCTGCTGTCAGCCAAGTCCCTGGGATCATCATACATCTGATTATGAAAACAAGGCCTGTGTCTAGAAAGGAAAACTGACTTTGTTGGAAATCAGTGGATATGAATGTTTTGACTGGTTTCTTTACTCGGGGAACTTTGGGGACCCCCATCTGTCATCTTGGCAATGTCACGCATTACACGCGAAGCCTTTGGACTCATAGCCTTCCCAGGGCCTTTCATTATGTATCAGTTCCCCAAATGCAAGGGTGCAAAACCCCTCCTGGACTTTCCTCCCATGTCATCAGTGCCAGTGAACGGGTGTCTCTCTGCTTGGCACTCTAATCAGCTCTGCTCAGAGACTGCTGTAATCTGTCTCTGGTGGAACAAAGGATCAAGCTGGAAGAGAAGCCTATGTTGAAGCACTTTCTCAAGATACAGACATACATTCCAAGCTACAACCCCATTACTCTTCTTTGCTAGCAGTTGTTTACCAGAACAGTCAATACACAGGCTTTTAAAATAGACCAATAGAGATTCAGACCAACTATTGGTGTGGGAGCTACTGCTACTTCTTGCAACATTTCATGTGATGTGGGTTTGAATACTAAAGGGCAGTTTATCCTGTATTCTGAGTTACGTGTGCACTGTGTGTGTCAGCAAATAGATGGTTTAGGATTAGTTGAGGAAAATAAAATACAGCTGCAAAAAGTGTATCTCTTCTCAGTAGTCTATTAGCTCCTTGACATCAGGGACAATGTCTGATTCATTGTTGTATTACCAAGGTAAATACAACAGATTGTCATATCTAACTTGTACCTCTAATGACTTAAGAGATCCTTATATGCAAATAGGTGCCCAATTAATATTAGAATAATATTAGATGACTTCAGAAATATTTCCATTGATCATGCCACCTTGCTGATTTGCCCGTCTCCAAACTGCTCCTAAATACAGAGCTGGCAATGATCGAATCAGCCTAACCTCTGCTCTGAAAACATTGGAACCACAGGGAATAAATCTTATTCCTAGGATTTCCTTCCTAAAGAAGTTATGCAATATAATACTCTTCTGTCATGAGACTATGTTAAAATTAATTAGTTTACCCATGCTGGTATGGGTACAGAAAACATTGGATAAATATAGACTATACTGTTAGCGGGTTATCTCAAAAACAACATGAAATATTTACTTCATAGTTTTATGCATTTTTGTAGAGCATGGCTTTCTTTGACAGAGAATATGTACCATTTTTGTAAACAGGGAAGTCATGCATACTTTTGAAATAATTAGATTTAATTTACTTGCACTCATTTTATATTAATCAAATGACCTCTTCTTTGATGATATTTAGATGACTTCAGCTTATCAGGTGGATTATCTCTGAGGAGACTCATGTATTGATTTGTGTTCAATTTAAGTTTAAGGGATTATATTTTTTGACCTTCTAGGGCTGCATGATATTGAAGGTCGTCAGTTTCAGGTAACACAAATGTGTTGATGGCGCCCCAGGAAAATTGAACAAGAGACTAACATAGATTCCTAACAATACAGAGTTGAGAAGGCTTTGGATGTGATGTAGTCTGACCTTCCTTGCTGTGCCAGCCTTTCCCTACATCGACCTCTATGGAAAGCTTCCTGTGGGGAGGAGCTTGGAGACTCAGGAGGGAGCATTCTCCATGGTTGTGCAATTTTGATAAGAGGATTTCCCTTACACATTGAACTTGCCCCATCAGAGTATTCATCCATTTATTCATCTTCTGTCTGCCCTCTGAAGCTGCACAGATGGGGGTTGTGTGCCTAGAACCATGGCTTTCTCCATGTATCAGGACCTAACAAGTCTGCTTACTGGTTGAGTAATATCAACAAGTTAACACTAGTTGGAATGATTAGAAAGGCCAGTGAGTAAATGGGGCATGTATTGGTTTTGGAAATAAGTCTTCATTTGTTTCACATAATGTTAAAGCACAAAAGATTTTTTTTTTCTACAGGAGTAAGGAAAATTGTAAACTGGCTTCAGGTGACCAAAAAAAAAAAAAAAAAAAAGAATGCCTCATCTTACTGAGCTATAATTTCTAAAGGAAAACACCAACAAACGTATTAGGTAACTTTAGTGTTATTTCACATCCAGATATGGGGAAAAAGGAAAGAAAAGTCTTGTTAGTTTCCACGAATTCTATGCCCAAATCCAGAGGGTGGGGCCTCTTCTGACATGTCTCTACCCAGTAATGAGACTTTTATGGTGTTCTAACGACTCTCTGCTTTTGGATTAGGCCTTACAGTGAAAATGGCTATGTGGGAGTATAAAACACTGTCACCCAAATTACTTCATGCTGCTGAGGGTTCAGTGCCCCCAATGGGCAAGTTAACATCTCTCAATTTGTTGCCATACATTGTACAGCTTACCTCAGGCAAGCTTCTGATAATAAAAATGACCACATGATGAAGTGTATGAGCGTTTGGGGTAAGGGAGAGACTACACAAACCCGTCACAGTGAGAGATTTCACCCCAGGTTGACCTGATTCATTAATCAGCATCCTTAGCACTGATTACAGCCAAGGACAAGTCTCATGCTATCATCTATAAGCCATGTTTCTCTATCTGAGCCACTGGGATATCATGAAGATTTTTGCCAAAAGGTCTTGCCAAGATTCAGGTGGCGGGTCTCCCCAGAACTCATTAATGTCACCATTAAGCTCCATCCCTTTTATAAGCATCTGGCCTTTTGACCTTTTCATTGTTTCACTTCTGTACTTAATAGCAGGAGAGAAATGACTAATACTTCCTCTACCTAGAAAATGTACCAGTCTTCCTGTTCACTGTGTACGACATTCTCTTTCTCTCTGTCTCTCTCTCTCTCTCTCTCTCTCTCTTTCTCCCTCCTTTTTTTCTCTCTTTTATGATTTATATAAACAAATGAAAAAAGTTTCAAGATAATTTAATAAAAGTGAAATTCATGAGGCTTTAATTGGACATTTTGTCTTAAACAATTACAAATCCTTTGGTAACTTTTGAAAGGTAAGAAATTAAAGTTTTCTGTACAGACTAAGGAGGGGAGAGAATTATAGAACCATTTTTTGAAGAAAAGATAGTCAATAAAAGAAAACCCACAGTTAAAGAGATCATCTTGAAAATGAGAAAAAATATATATTCTCCAGAATTAGGAAATATAGGAAGGAACTTTGGATATATTGATATGATAGAGTAGTGTGTTAGTTTTTTATGCTTGTAACAAGTAAACACAAACTCAGTAGCTTCAAACAACACATTTATTATCTCATAGTTCTATAGGTTAGAAATCTGACAATTTACTGGGCTAAAATCCAGGTGTTGGTAGGGCTCATTCTTCCTGGATTCTCTCCTATATGAGAACCTGTTTCCTGGCTTTTCTAGCTCCTAGAGGAGTCCACATTCTTTGGCTTGTGGCCCCTCCCTCCATCTTCAAAGCCAACAATGTCTGGTTGAGTCTTTCTGATATCTTGCCACTCTGACACTAATTCTTCTGCTTCCCTCTTCTACATTTAAGGACTCCACGATATCATGGGGCCCATCTGGACAATCCAGACTAACTTCTCTATTTTAAAATCAGCTAATTAACCACCTTAATTCCATCTGCAACCTTAATTCCCAATGTAACCTAACTTAATTACAGGTCCTGGGGATTAGGACAGGCACATCTTTGAGAAGCCAATATTCTACCTACCACGAGAGGCAGGGGAAGTTAAGGAAATATGGGTGGAATAGTTTGCTTTAATTAATAAAATTGAAGAAGTAATCATCTTATCAAAGAGAGAAAGAAGGAATAAGGCTGAATTATGTTTTATTTTCAAAAAGTGAAGCAAGCACACAGCTTGTAGCACACAGCACATAGCACATTTCCTGCAGCAGCTTTGGCCGACTTTAACTGTCTACTCTGAAAGACACTAGAAAATAGTACGTGCATCAAAGCATCCATGATATAAAGATTACTCTACTTATTGTGACTGTTCAATGTCTTATTTACACTTATATGTTTAATGTCTGTTTCTAAATAACATGGAGGGAGGCAACTGTATCTATTTTGCTCAGAGCTGTATCCCCTGCACTTAGCATCCATAATAGACACTAAATAAATATTTATTGACCAATTTTTAATAAATATTATAACAGTACTGGCTAGTCTGACATTTGCAAATTTCAAATGGCTTCACTAATAACGAAACCCCAAAGCTTCCATAATCACTTACAGCTCGGAACAGGGTTTCTACACCATATGGTTCAAAGCCTCCTCTCCTAAGCACACCAAGCTCATGATCCCCCAGTTACTCTCTTGGTCAGATGTTCTGGATAGGTGCTGGGCTCTTCTAGACACCAGAGACTTGCCAGGATAGTGTCTGTCTTGGTGTCTAATGACTCTGTTCTCTGACCAGAGTCCAAGTTCTTGATTTCAATGTCCTGGATTGGGGTCCTTTCTTCTAAAAGCATCCAACAACTTGACCCCAGGATAGAGTTTTTTTAAAAAAACAACAAAAAAACAGATTTATTAAGGTACAATTGTTATACAAAAACCTCAAATGTAAAGTGCTTGAAAATGAGTATAAAATTTAATGAGTTTTGACATATGTATATACTTGTGAAACCACCACAATCAAGGTAATAAACACATCTATCACCTTCAAAAGTGTGTTCCTGTACATTATGCTTTTTCTGTTTTGTTTTGTTCTGTTGTGATAAGAACAGTTAACATGACATCCACCCTTTTAACAAACATTTAAGTGCATGATATAATATTGCTAACTATAAGCACAATACTATACAACAGATTTTATAGAGGCTTCTCAGAGGGCAATGCCTTCTTTCTTCCAGAGTCCATGAATTAACCCATTGACCATGACAAGCCTATTGCAGTGTTTTTGAAGAAATCAGTTGTCCCCAGGCCCTCCTATCTTTCCTCTCTAGGTGAAGTCATCCTGGAAGGGTAGAGGTCATGATGACTCTAGAGTGGGTCTGGGGACCAATGTTAATCGACAACAGCTAGTTACCTCATATTAAATTCCAACCACAATACTATGTGCTATCTAGCCGTGACCCTCACAATTCAAATCACAGTGGACTTGGATTACGTAATTCTGAGGCAAATATTTCCTTCAGACATGAAGTTGGCTCTCCTGACTCATTAAGATCAGGGCACTTTCTAAGGGTTGTTTTTTCTGTTTGAAATGATAGATTTGTGCTGATCTGTCCAGTTCCTTTAGTGCTTAGCAGGAAAAATTAGTCAGACCATGGACTTGGGTCAGAAGGACAGTCTAATGATTTTAAAAAATACAGTTAAATCAGTCTTTGGTGATTTACCCCTTAATAATATCAACAATTTTAAAGAATTTAAGTAGTTTGAGATATAAAATACACAATGTTTATTTAATTTTGTTCATTAGAAGACAACTGTGTTCAGAATTCCAAAATAAGGGAGTCTGTGATTCTTAAAAGAAATAAATTCATTTAACCATTTAGAAGAAACAGTTTACAGTCTCATCTCAGTCTTTACAACAGAGCAAATTCTAAATAAATAGAAGAGTTAAATATAAAATTAAAGAATATATAAAGGCAGGAGCAAATATTCATCAGGAGAAGAAATGTCTAAATATGGAAGCAACGGGAGAAGTGACAGAAGAAAAGATGCAAGATTTGTATTATATAGAACTTTAAATACCTCTGAATAATAACTATAACAGTAATTAAATTCAAACAACACATTGAAAAAAAGTATTTTTTATACCAGAAACGATTACATTTTTATATAAAGAATTAACATACTTTAATGAGAAAAAGCACTAAAACCTGATAGGGCAGTGGTCCAAGGGCAAGAACACTTAACTAACAAAGAAAAAGCACAACTGGTTGATAAAAATATTAAAAAGTGTTTCACCTTGTAGTAATCAAAGAAACGAGAATTTTTAAAACTTGAGATAGCATTTAACCCCTTTATTTATTTACGTATTCAGTAGCTGATCCACTCGAGCAGTCTTTTTTAAACAGACACAAGCAAGGTGAAGAGGATTTAGTTATTAGACACCCAGAGGCCCTGCCTTGTGAGGTTGCAGCCCAGGGAAGGGAAAAGACTCAAATAGGGAAAAGAGGCTTAAAAAAATAGAAGGAGGGGTCAACTATACCTGGGTAAGAGAATAGTTTCAGAAATACTTCATATCATTAATAATATCACTGCTGGAGAGAATTTAGCACAAATGGGCCTTCTTATATACTGCAAGTAGGAGGAGAAATTGTTACCATCCTTCTGAATAGCAATTTGTCAAATTATTTTAAGAACTCTAAAAATATTCACACTCTTTGACCCAGTTATTATTCTTCTGGGCATCTCGTCAAAAGAAAGGATTTTATGTCCAGAAAAGATTTACAGACAAAGATTTTCATAACACCATTAGTGATCATTACAAGAGCAAAAATATTGGAAAAAACTTAAATGATTTATAGAGAGAAATTATGATCCCTCCATTTAATACAATATTATATAGTCATTAAAGATAATCTTCATGAAATGTATTATATGAAACAAATATTTGTAATATAGGATTATATATATTTAAATTAAAACTGCATAAGAAATTTAATATATCTAAAAATGTTACTGACTGAAAATTTTAGCAGAAGTCGTGGTTGAATAAGCAATTGGGGTAATTATGTTATTGTTCTTAATTCACTTTCTTGATGACTGTAAGAGGTTTGCACCCTTCTGCCTGTCCTATTGGTCCTGAACTTAGCCACATGACTCACTTTGGCCAGTGGAATATAAATAGACATGCCGTATGCTCTGTGCTAGTAGAAGCTTTAAAGGCAATTGCGTGATCGTTGTCGGCCTCTTGCACTCATGCACTCTTCTGTGAGAACAGCATGTCCCCAATAGGGATGTTCTCTAACTCTGAATTTCAGAATGAAAAGATGGCAGACCACCAGTGATGGGACAGGGAAATAAATAAGTCATTAAAAATCACCAGGATTTTGTAATTGTTTGCTACTTTGGCAAAGGCTGACTAATACAGAAATATTGTGTGTTTTATATTTTCAGAATTTTCTTCATAAGAATTTAATGATTTTCAAAGTTTCAAATATAAAAAGCACCTCTGCCTAAAACCTGAGAACAGCCCTGGAGGAAAATGAAAATAGTTATTTTCAAACAAGATGGAGGACTAGGTCTAGGTGTCATGGGAAATTATCATGATTTGTCTTGAGGATTTTTTTTAAAACTCAGTTAAATTAAATAACTCTTTTGATCTTTTTTTTACTCTTAAACTTAGTTTACTTTTTCTTTTTCTTATTGAGAATGAGAGAGAGAGCCATTTGAGACTGCGTGTTGGGAAGAACTAATGAAGACCTAGATTCAGGAATAATTTCTGTCCCTCTAAAGTGAGTTCTTTCCCTTACTAGCTCATTCTTATTCTTTCCAATTAATGTTCTCTCTATTAGCTCAGAATTATAGGAATCAGCTCTGCTACCATTATGCTAGTGATTAATACCGTGGCATTGTCTGTTGGCAGGAGTGACAGCAAAGATTCCCTAATATTTGAAGTACAGAATGAACCCATAATAGCCCATAATACTAAAAATGTTCTTGGGAGACAATATTTTCCTTATTTCAGAAATGAGAATAAGAACTTTTCTATAAACTCACTGCTGCCAATAATATATCTAAAACACTACATAAGAGTTTTTTTTTTTTTTTTTTGAGTTGGAGTCTCACTCAGTTACCCAGACTGGAGTGCAATGGCATGCTCATGGCCACTGCAGCCTAGATCTGCTGGGCTCAGGCCATCTTTCCCCTCAGCTTTCTAAATAATTGAAACCATAGATTCACGCTACCACACCCAGATAATTTTTTGATTTATCGTAGAGACGAGGTCTCACCAAGTTGCCCAGGTTGGTATTGAACACCTGGACTCAGGCAATTCTCCCGCCTCAGCCTCCCTAAGTGCTGGGATTATAGGCTTGAGCCACCAAGGTTTTATGTTATGGGTGAAAAGGTGGCAACATAAGAGCCATACTTTGGCATTGGAGCTAGAAAAGACAATAAGAAGTGGGCCACTAAGTTCCTTGGAAAGCATAAAAATGTATTATCAGTTTCTGATAAGTTGATATTGTATATATTAGGACGTATGCATTCATTTAGCCAGATGTTATTTAGCATCTACTGAACCTCATGCATTCTATTAGGTACCAGGAATACAACAGTGAATAAGATCAATATAGCTTCTGCCTTTCCAGACTCTTCAAAGAATGATGTGACCTGAGACTTCATCAGTCATATATTCCAGTGGGAAAGACATTTAATTAACTAGGGGGGGAAAAGGTTGCCATAGGAGGACATCAAAATCAAGTTAACTAGACTAAAAGGGATCCACGGCAGGTTAAGGACTAAGCTCATTTCCAAAGGATCAATATAAATGATGCAGGACAATAGGGGAATTGGTACGAGAATGGTACAGAACAGTGAAGAGTATGTTAAAAGTGAGACAAGACATGCATATAAGAGGAATTAAGGAGATTTAGTATGAATAAGTGAGTGTGAGTGTTGACCAACAGAGGGGTTGGAGTGATTGGCAGGGATCGGATTACACAGGACCTTGAAAGTCATATGAAGGAGCCGGGGCTTTGACTTAATAAGAATGGGATGCGAGACAGTGTGGTGATTTCTGAAAGAACTAGAAATTGACGTTCCATATGACCCAGCAATTCTCCTATTGGGAATATACCCTGAGGAACTCAAATTATTCTCAAAAAAGATACCTGCACACATATGTTTGTTGCAGCTCTATTCACAATAGCAAAAACATGAAACCAACCGTGTTGCCCATCGTATCTGGACTGGATAAAAAAATGTGGTACATATACACAATGGAATATTATGCAGCCACAAAGAAGGACAAATATATGCACTTTGCAGCAAATTGGAAGGATTTGAAGTCAATCATACTCAGTGATTTATCACAGAAACAAAGAACAGAGTTCCATATGTTCTCACTCATAAGGTGACCTTGTCTTATAATGCTATAAAAAAGCGATTGGCAGTAGTGGGAAACTGTCGGGGGGGTGGGTTGGGATTGGCAGTTGAGGGAAACTGCTAGGGGAGGGAGGGGCATACCTCATCAACAAG
>NW_007253299.1:36926-58318 GCF_000164805.1 Carlito syrichta
GTATCTCACATCTTCATAATAAAAAAAAAAAAAAATTTTTTAAGGAAAAAAAAAGAAGAATGAGATGCAGATAAAGGAATCCTAGTCAGAGAGTTCATGATCAAATTTGTGTTTCAGTGAACTCACTCCAACTAATATGACAGTGAGTGGGCCATTGCCACAAAAAGCACAGGAAATAAGTGATGTATCTAGAAGTAGAGTATGGGCTGGGAAGATGAGGAGTGGATGGATTCAAAACATATTTAGGGGATAGAATCCATTGAAATTATTGGAACCATCCAGATTATACCCCATGATCTATCATCATACTCCCTATTTATCATGCTGAAAATCTGGCTTCCTAGTTATTTTTTCTTACTAGGAGAAAATATTCTGGTCTAGCTAACTGCTATATTTAAATCATTAAATTTCTTATTCTCCATTAATAAGTTTTATTTCTAGTTACACAGTTCAGACTCTTGGGTGCTTAGTTTGTAAATTTTTTTTTTTTAGAAAGCAGGATTTATTAAGAAGACAGAAAAGCTCCCACGGTGGGAGGGGACCTGAGGGGGTTGCCCAGTCTGATAACTTCCAGGACTCCAGTGAGATTGTCTGGATCTGCAAAACCAAAGGCCAATCCTCAGACGGCAAATTGATCAAACTCATGGCATCCCATGAATTCTCTTGGAAGGGGCTCTGCTACTCACATTTATGTCACCTGGTATTGCCTTTGAACTTCTATATGTCTCAGAGAGACTGAGAACCATTTATTAGTTCTAAGTGTGTGGTTCAGAGAGCAAGAACAACACTAGTAGACAATGTAGTCAGTGTTAGGAAAAACCTTATTAGAGCAGAACAACAGTAAATTGAAATTCCCCAAATCTTTCATTCTGCCAGTCATAGTTGCATAACGTCAAGACTGAGCAAGGCAAAGAAATGTCAATCACAAACTATATCTTTAGAATGGTAAGGGTCACTCAGACAGGTAGCAAAAGCTATCTCTAGAGAGATTTACTATACCAAAGTCTGGATGAAAACAGTTTCTTAAGTTAAATCAGTCATGGCTCTGTGAAATTAACTTTTAAATTTGCAAGTAGTAATGTCATTTGAACTACTCATTAATGAATTTTTCAAGGTTTGCTTTCAATTATGTGCTGTTACACATATTTCCTCATGATTGGCCTCATAATATAAATCCATCTAAATTAGTAACTCCCATTTACATTCTCAATGCATCATGAATATTTCTTTCAAACTATTATTATCACTTTCAATTATATAATTGTAAAATAATTTACTTAATATTTAATTTTCCACTAGATCTGTGTTGCTCACTTCTATATTCTCAGTGCCCAGTGCCCAATAATTACTCAATAAGTATTTGTTGGTTAGTCAGTTGGGTGATTGATTGCATGGGCTAGCAAGTTGGATTACAGATTTAAAAATCTGTGCTTTTATGACACCACATATTTATGCAGGGAAGGATTTCTCAAGGATCCTGAGGTATTTCACACTGCTTCCTCATAGCTAGATATATACTGTGAATAAAACCTGAAGTTCAGAGAAGTTAAGTAGCTTTTTGCAGATTGCACTATACTAGTTAAGAGCATCAGCTCTGGAGCTGGGTGAGCTCCACTGCTTGTTAAACGTACGACCACAAACAAGTCACCTAACCTCTCTGAGTCCCTGATTTCTCATTGCTAAAATGAGAACCATAAAAGAACCTATTATATGGCCTTGTTTTAAGATTCAAAGTCCTTAGGAGAATATTTGGTGCATAGGAAGTGTTACATAAATATTAGCTATTATTATTACATACTTGAAAATAATCTAGACTTGCTAATTCCTAGAATCATATGTCCATCTTTGTACTCATCAACACCACGATCAGTTTTTCTGTTACCTGCTGATGAAAGCATTCCTAACTGACACCAAGAGACAAAATTCAGCATATATTTCAAGTAGAGCAGTCTGCACAAAGGGTGGTTTTGCCTAGAGATAGGTCAGAAGCTCAGTATTGTAGGCCTGAGTGTGGATAGTAAAATGAAGAGAGAAGAGAGTGGAGTGAGGTAGGGACTAAAACCTCAAGTGAGAATCCCTGATTGCTATAGTATCGAATTTGGATTTGGATTTTATAATAACAAGCCAACAAAGAATTTTAGGCAGTTAACTGATGTGATTAATACTGCTTATTCAGGAAAGTAATTCAGTCAGTTGTGTATAACACATTGGAAGCAAGTTAAGGATAGGTACTGTAGTTTAAGAAAGGGATGGACAGCAATAATGGGATGAAAAGAGGCCAGCCACAGAGACCCTCCTGAAGATCATGTTACTGGCACCAGAAGGTTCTTTACTTAGCAGTAGCTAAGAAGCTAGGAAATTTGTGGATGGAGTTTACAGGTAAGTAGAGCTCTCCAGTTGAACTGTGGAGATTGAATCACAGGTTCTCCACTTGGTACTTGCACATGCTTCAGCAAAATCCTCAACCTCAAAAAGTCACAATGCTCTCACCTTGAAAGGTTTTCTCCTATATTTTTTTCCAAATATTTCATAGCTTAATGATTTGCATCTGGGATCATGATCAGTTTTAAGCTATATTTTGCACATGGCATGAGACATCGGTTAAAATTCATTATTTTGCATATGGATGCCAAATAATTCAACCACCATTTGCTTAATGCACCATTTGGTATGTTTATTGAAAGTCAATTATCCATACTTGTGTTAAGTCTCAAAATTCTATCTAGTTTCATGAATCAATATGTTGTTTCATTGCCTTAATTTTGAAATCAGGTAATGGGAGTGCTAACTTAACCATTTTCAGAGTTTGGCCTCTTTAGGTCTTTTGATTTTCTATCCCAATCCTAACATGAGCATGTCCATTTTTAGAAAGTGATCTGCTGTAATTTTAATTTGGATTGTGATGACATAAATAAATCCATAAATCTATTAGGGAAGAACTGACATCTTAACAATTTTAAGTTTTTTTGACATGTGAAAATGGTATATTTCTTCAATTATTACTATCTTCTGTAATTTCTCTCAGCAGTGTTATTTTACAAATATTTTGTCTCACTCATATTTTGTGAGATTTCTCCCTAAATATTTCCTAGTTTAATGCTATTACAAGTGATATAGATTTTAATTTAGAATTGTTTTCTGCTATTATATAGAAAAATAATGGACTTTTATACTGTTAGGTATTTGGGGCTATTAATATTTACTTATGTATGGATCATAACATGTGCAAATAAGACATTTTAAATTTCCAATATTCATTTTTTTTTCTTGCTTTGCTTCATTGTATAGGTCCTCCAATAAAAAGTTGAACAAAAGCCGGGCTCGGTGGCTCAGCCTGTAATCCTGTGCCTTGGGAGGCTGAGGTGAGTGGATTGCCTAAGCCCGCGGTTTCGAGACCTGTCTGGGCAACTTGGTGAGACCTCATCTCTACAAATAAATCAAAAAACGAGCCGGGCATGGTAGCACACTCCTGTAGTTCTAGCTACTTAGAAGTCTGAGGCGGAAGGATTGCCGGAGCCCAGCCGGTAGAGGCTGCGGTGGCCGGGAGCGGCCACTGCACTCCAGTCTGGTCAACAGAGTGAGACTTCGACTCAAAAAAAAAAAAAGAGAGAGAAAAAAGAAAAAGTTGAACAAAAATGGTGACAGTAGATACCTTTGCCTTGTTCTTTATCTTAGAGGAAAAGCATTCAGACTTTCATCAAGTCTGACAGTAGCTGTTGGTTTTACATGGATGGGCTTTATTAGATTCTAGAAGTTTCCTTCTATTTCTGGTTTAATGAGAATTTTTATGATGGATGGATGTTGAATTTTGTCAAATTACCTTTCTGTATCTATTGAGCTGAGCACATAGTTTTACTTTTATAGGCTGTTAAAATGATGGATTATATTGATTTTTTCCATTGTTGAAGCAACGTTCAAATAGTGAACGGATGTGGAAACTTTTACCCATATTTTAAACTCGCAATATTTTTAAAATCTATTTAGCTTTAAACTCTAAATTATCTTTTTAAAAGTTTAAAATTAAGAAAAAAGGCTCTTCTATGTGACTTCATTTTGTCACTTTTCATTTTTCTGTGTTAACTGAAATTTCTGTCTGGTGTGCTGCCCCTTCCGCCTGAAAAACTTCATTTAACATTTCCTATGTTGCCTGTGTCCTGACAGTGTATTTTCTCAGCTTTTATTTATCTACAAAAGTATTTCACTTGAATTTTTTAAAGTTATTGTCACTGGACATAAAATTCTGACTTACATAATTTATAGAGATAAGTCTGCTCATCTGGGTTCCCCTATATATGCTTCTTTTTTTCTCTATGTGCTTTCAAAATTTTTCTCTGCATTTTTGGTTTTCAGCAGTTTGACCCTTAAGTACCTAAGGGTGTGTGTGTGTGTGTGTGTGTGTATGTGTGTGTGTGTGTGTGTCTCTGTGTGTGTGTGTGTGTGTGTTATTCTGTGTAACTTTCTCCTCTTGTTCATGGACTGGAACTAGCCACTCAGTTCTAAGGAAAATAACATGGTAAATGTGATGGACTGTCACACTTGGGAGATTAGCTTATAAAAGTCAATGATTCTGTCCTGCTTTCGTGCCTTCTCTCTCCCTCTCACTCTTGCTCTCCTTCTCCTTTCCCTCTCCTCACCCTCTCCTCCTCTCCCTTTCTCTCCCTCTCCCTCTCTCCCTTCTTCTCCCTCTCTCTTTGTCCCTTCCTCTCCCTCTACCCATCTTCCTCCCCTCTCCCTCCTTCTCCCCTTCCCTCTCCCTTTCTTCTTCCTTCTCCCTCCTTGTCTCCTTCCCTCTCTCCCTCTCTTCCTCTCCTTCTCTCTCTCTCTCCCTCTGCCAGTCTCCCTCCCTCTTCCTCTTCCTTTCCCTCACTCTCCTTCTTCTCTCTCTCTGATTGTGCTATGTTGTAAGCTGTCCTAGGAAGAGGCACATGTGACAAGAATCTGAGTGCACCCTCCAGCCAGCAGTCAATGAAGAACTCTCAGTCCAACAACCCATGACGAACTGAATTTACTATTTCCCAAGCACAGCTACACATTTCTAGTTTCCAATTTTAAAAATCCTGAGACTACCCAATTTACAATATTCCAATTCTCTGTGAGGTATATTTTTTCTTTTTTTCTTTCATCTTGGACCCTGTCTAGAACTGCACTCTACCTAAAAGGCAGGCAATGATTTTATAAAATATATGGCATGGCTGTTTCAAAACGGGCTAAAATTTAACTTTATTAAGATCTCCATCAGTCAAGGTTCTGGAAGTTTTCACTAACATAAATGAAATTAGTTTTAAAAAATGTTTTACAAAGTCTATTACAGCATTTCATCCTCTAGTGTTTTTTTTTTCTTCTGTATTTGGTTTGCCATTATTGGTGATAACCACCAGAGTATTTTTATATAAATCAAGACTCTCTTTTATTTCTACCAATTTTGCAGCCTCATGTGCACAGTGTTGTCATAGACTACTGTATGATGACATGAACAATTGAGGGCATTTGGTTCTTCATTTAGCCTACCACATCCCCAGTGATAGTCCTTTTCCCTTTGGACCATATCAAAACTTTACTATTGAAACTATCCATGCCCAAACAGAGTAAAGATCCAATAAAGAAAGAGAACTACAGGCCAATATCCCTTATGAACATAGATGCAAAAATTCTCAACAAGATTCTAGCAAATGGGATCCAAAAACACATCTCAAAAATCATCCACCATGACCAAGTAGGCTTGATCCCCAGGATGCAGGGCTGGTTCAACATTCACAAGACCATAAATGTCATTAAATACATCAACAGATGTAAAAACAAGAACCACATGATTATCTCATTAGATGCAGAAAAACTTTTGATAAAATCCAACACCCTTTCTTGACAAAAACCCTCAAACACCTAGGTATAGAAGGAACATATCTCAAAACAGTAAGTGTCATCTATGACAAACCCACAGCTAAATTGACCCACAGCTAACATATTGCTAAATTGACAGAAACTAGAAACATTTCCCCTAAAAACTGGAACAAGACAAGGCTGCCCACTCTCACCCCTCTTGTTCAATATTGTGTTAGAAGTCCTACTCGGGCAATTAGACAAGAGAAGGACATCAGGGGTATCCAAATAGGAAAAGAGGAAGTCAAGTTATCCCTCTTTGCTGATGATATGATCCTATGCCTTGAAAATTCAATCTTTCAAAAACCTGCTTGCACTGATAAAGGACTTTGGCAAAGTCTCAGGCTATTAAATAAATGTGCAAAAGACAGTTGCATTCCTATATACCAACAACAAGCAGGCAGACACACAAATAAAAAGCACAACCCCATTCACAATAGCCACCAAAAAAATGAAATACCTTAGCATCTTCCTAACCAGAGAAGTGAAAGACCTTTACAATGAGAACTACAAAACATTGCTCAAAGAAATCCAAGAAGACACAAACAAATGGAAAAATATCCCATGCTCATGAGTAGAAAGAATCAATATTGTTAAGATGTCCATCCTACCAAAGGCAATCTACAGATTCAACACAATACCCATTAAGTTACTAACATCATTCTTCTCAGACCTGGAAAGGACAATACAGAAATTTATATGGAAATATAAAAGACCACGAATAGCCAAAACAATCCTTAGCAAAAGAAACAAAGCAGGAAGTATCACACTTCCAGACTTCAAACCTTACTATAAGGCTACAGTAATCAAAACAGCCTGGTATTGGTACAAGAACAGGCACATAGACCAATGGAACAGGATAGAGATTCCAGAAGCAAAGCCTCAATTTCTCAACCAACTCATCTTCAACAAAGCCTCCAACAACAACCACTGGGGAGAGGAGAACCTATTCAGTAAATGGTGCTGGGAAAACTGACTGACCACATGCAGAAGATTGAAACAGGACCCCTACCTATCACCATACACAAAAATTAACTCTAAATGAATCAAAGACCTAAACGTAAAGCCTCAAACTATAAGAATCTTAAGAAGTGCAGAAGACACTCTTATGGAAATTGGAACTGGGAATCAATTCCTATTCAGAACCCTAAAGGCCAATACCTTAAGAAATCAGGTAGACAAGTGGGACCTCATCAAATTAATGAGCTTCTGCAAAGCAAAAGAAACCTTCAAGAGAGCAGGGAGACAGCCCACAGAATGGGAAAAAATATTTGCCAACTGTATATCTGATAAAGGCTTAACATCTAGGATCTACAAAAAACTCAAATGCGCCGAAAGGAAAAAAACAAATAGCCCCTTTAAAAAGTGGGCAAAAGACATGAATAGACACTTCTCAAAAGAAGATATACGGGCAGTCAACAGACACATGAAAAAGTGCTCAGCCTCACTCATCATCAGAGAAATGCAAATCAAAACCACATTGAGATACCACCTAACCCCAGTAAGAATGGCCATCATTAATAAAACAAACAACAACAGATGCTGAGGAGGATGTGGAGAAAAAGGAACGCTTCTACACTGCTGGTGGAAATGCAGACTAATACAACCTCTTTTTAAGACAGTATGGCGATTTCTGAAAGAACTACAAATTGACCTTCCATATGACCCAGAAATTCCCCTATTGGGAATATACCTGGAGGAATGCAAATCATTTTACAAAAAAGATACCTGCACACGTATGTTTGTTGTAGCTCTATTCACAATAGCAAAAACATGGAACCAACCATGCTACCCATCGAAGCTGGACTGGATAAAAAAAAAATGTGGTACATATACACCATGAAATATTATGTAGCCATAAAGAAAGACAAATATATGGACTTTGCAGCTAATTGGATGGATTTGGAGTTGATCATACTCAGTAATTTATCACAGAAACAAAGAACTGAGTTCCATATGTTCTCACTCATAAGGTGACCTTGAACAATTATAATGCTATAAGAAAGCAATTGGTGGTGGTAGAAAACTGTCAGGGGAATGGGAGTGGGACTGGCAGTTGAGGGAAACTGCTAGGGGAGGGAGGGGGCATACCTCATCAACAAGGGTACCTGCATGATCAATGTTTGTGTACCTAACCCTGAATTGTACCCCACATCCTTATAATAAATAAATAAAATTTTTAAAAAAGAAACTATCTTTGGAAATGGAGTTTTGTATTCAAATCTTGCATTCTGTAGTGCTACAGAAGCAATGTAATAGGGAATTGAATTTTACCAAAAAAAAAACCCACCTAACTCTTCCATTGCTAGAAATATCAGGAAAGCAAGAACTCTTTACCTGTTACCCTTTGAACTCCAGGTTACAGAAGAAAACCCAAAACACGCACAACAATGGCAGTTCAAGAAGAAATCCTTCTGAAAACATTCACCCATTCAGGCATCTCTTACGATTTCAACCACTCTCAATTTCATTTTCTGTAAGATGTCTGAAAATTGGATTCTAGTGTTTGTCTGTCTATTTAGCAGCTTTGCAGATAGCAGAGACAAAATAATCAAGTTGGAGAGGAAATTGTTTGGGTCAAAACATCTCCTGGTTTTATATTCCAGTTCTTTTAGCTGGAGTGTTCTTCTATCCCCCAAAGGACTGTGTCAATAAATTATTAATTTCTTCTAGCACCATCATGCATGCTTGATTACTGAGCTGAGGCAGTGCTATCATTTTGATTAGTCTTTTCCAAGAAACTAAAGTTACCAAAAGGCAATGCTGATTATAATTTGAAGGGGAAATGTGCTTTTGTTATAATTTAGTATATATTATATATATGCATATATAGAGAGAGTGTGTGTATATAATACTTATTTAACTTGAGCTTAATTGTACTATGTCATTCCAGTGATCTTTACCTTTGAGAAATCTTTTGAATGTCATAATAGCATATTGTAACTGTGTAAAATAAAACAACTTATTTAAAAGATGGTTTCTTTTTTCCCATCTCTTCCAAAGAATCTAAAAAAAAATCTGATAAATATTGAAACTAGTTCTATAAGAATACTATAAGATATTTTGAGGTTATTTTTTAAAATCTTAAAAAGTAATTTCTGATTTCCTATAGAAGAACAATTTTTTCTCCTACAATAATTATGGAAGCTTTAGACATCCAATTCTAATGTTTTCTTTTCCCCTACATCCCTTAATGTTCTTGATATGTATGTGATAAATTATTGGTTTTATCAGCCTTAAGAGCTGGTCATTTTTAAATGCCTGAGGCTTCTCAATATAATGCCTCATGTTAACATCGTAAAAATGTTCAATAGAGGACTTAATGACAAGATGCCCTTTCTATGACATCATTGTTCCAGTGCACTAAAATCAGCAACTTCAAAAATATTTTTGACACAGTAGTTTAGCTTACCACTATTATTTCAGTATTACAGTTAAAGTCCCTGATGTAGAAGTAATGTAATTTTGTGCTTATGCTTAGTGCTAACAAAAATATATGTGTTCTCTAAAGGCAACTGAATTCTGACTGTTTTATTTTAAATTCACCCTCTACTGCTGACATGATAAACCTGTATTAATAGAGTTATTATTTGGTTTATCTGTTCAGGAATCCTTGAAGTGGCATAATCTTTAAAAAAGAAGATTATGTGTGAGACACACAGCCAGTATGTTCCTTTCTTAGTCTATTTGTAAATACAAGCATATTTTTCAATGTAACAAGCTGCTATGACAAAGATAAAATGACACTACTCTAGTGTCATTTTGCTGCGATTTCTGTTTTTAATTTGCATCTGAGGGTAGCATCTCATCCTGCTTATTCCCAGTAGTCATCACAGAGTTATAATGTCTCATATACTGGCTACCATTCTTTGTTGAAATAACAATCAGATTTAACGAACACCTATTATTTGCTCATCTGTGTTCCAGGTAGTATCACATATGTTATAGTCACTGACTTTCAAAACAACAGTATCACTTCAATTTCAGTAATAACAGGTAGGAAAACCTTAAGAGGGACGTTGTAACTCACCCTTCTTTTCCCTTGCCAGTTTTCATGCTATCATCAGTTCCAATTTCAAGATCAACTCCAATTAAGTGTTAAGATACTTCTCAATGTTATAGCCATTCAATTTTATTTTTTCCCTTTATTTTATTTTTAAAATGTGGGGTTCAAGTCAGGATTAAGTAATCTACATGCAGGTGAGTTTGGGCCTCTTACAGGATTAAGAGTTTGGGCCACTTACAGGATTAAGTGGTCTACATGCAGGTGAGTTTGGTCTTCACTTTCCTTGGTTTACGATCAGATATATTTAGTGATGTTATGTGCCCCACCCCTCCCATGGCAGTGTCCTGCTACTGCCAATCCCTCTCTTGTAGTATTGTGATAAAAGTTCAGGAAGGAAAAACTAAATTTCTCAACCAACTTATCTTTGACAAAGCCATCAACAACAACCACTGAGGAGAGGAGAATCTATTCAGTAAATGGTGCTGGGAAAACTGGCTGACCACATGCAGAAGAATGAACCAGGACTTAGGAGTGAGAATATGTGGTATTCAGTTCTTTGGCTCTGAATACTAGATCACTGAGTATGATAGACTTTAAATCTATCCAAGTTGCTGCGAAGTCCATATGTTTGTCCTTTATGGCTGCGTAATATTCCATCATGCATATGTGCCACAATTTTAGTCATCCAGTTCATTTTCAATGAGCAGCAGGGTTGGTTCCATGTTTTCACTGTTGTGAATAGTACTGCAACAAACATGCATGTGCCTGTATCTTTTTGTAGTCATTTGAGTTCCTCTGGGTATCTTCCCAGAAGGGGGATTGCTGAGTCATACAGAAGGTCAATTGTTAGTTCCTTAAAAAATCTCCACACTGTTTTCAACAGAGGATGAACTAGTTTGCACTCCCACCAACAGCATAGAAGTGTGTTCCATTTTCTTCCGATCTCTGTCAGCATCTTTTTTTAAAAAAAAGATATTAATGATGGCCACTCGTACTGGAGTTAGGTGGTATCTCAGTGAGGTTTTTATTGGCCATTTCTCTGATGATTAGTGAGACTGAGCATTTTTTCATGCATCTGTTGGCTGTTCATATGTCATCTTTTGAGAAGTGTCTATTTATGTCTTTCACCCACTTTTTAATAGGACTGTTTGTTTTTCTTTTCCTTTTGACTCATTTCAGTTCCTTGTAGAACCTGAATGTTAGGCCTTTGTCAGATATACAGTTAGCAAATATTTTTTCCCCATTCTGTGGGCTGTCTCCACACCCTCTTGATGGTTTCTTTCATTTTGCAAAAGGTTTTCAGTTTGATGAGATCCCACTCCTCTATCTTACTTTTTATGGCATATGCTTTTGGGATTAAAATAAAGAATTGGTTGCCTATTCCAATATGCAGAAGGATATCTTCTGTGTTTTCTAACATTTTTATAGTTTAAGGTTTTACATTTAGGTTTTTTATCCATTTAGGGTTGATTTTTGTGTACGGTGTTTGGTAGGGGTCCTGGTTCATTCTTCTGCATGTGGTCAGCCAGTTTTCCCAGCACCATTTACTGAATAGATTCTTCTCTCCTCAGTGGTTGTTGTTGATGGCTTTGTCAAAGATAAGTTGGTTGAGAAATTTAGTTTTTCCTTCCGGAATCTCTATCCTCTTCCACTGGTCTATATGCCTGTTCTTGGACCAATACCAGGCTGTTTTGGTTATTGCAGCCTTATAATAAAGTTTAAAGTCTGGAAATGCGTTACCTCCCACTTCGTTTCTTTTTGCTGATGATTGTTTGGCTATTCATGCTCTTTTTTGTTTCCACATGAATTTCTGTGCTGTCATTTCCAGTTCTGAGAAGAATGATGTTGGTAATTTTATGGGCTTTGCATTCAATCTGTACATTGCCTTGGGTAGGATAGATATCTTGACAATATTGATTCTTCTAATCCATGAGCATGGAATATGTTTCCATTTGTTTGGGTCTTGATTTATTTGAGCAGCATTTTGTAGTTTTTGCTATAAAGTTTTCACCTCTCTAGTTGGAATGATGCCAAGGCATTTCATTTTTTGTGTGTGGCTATTGCGAATGTGATTGTGCTTTTGATTAGTTTCCCTGTCTGTTTGTTGTTGGTGTATAAGAATGCAACTGTTAACAAATTGGATCCAAAAACACATCTCAAAAATCATCCACCATGACCAAGCAGGCTTCATCCCTAGGATGCAGGGCTGGTTCAACATCTGCAAGATCAACCATAAATGTAATTAAATACATCAACAGATGTAAAAACAAGAACCACATGACTATATCATTAGATGCAGAAAAAGTTTTTGATAAAATACAGCAGCCCTTCTTGATAAAAACCCTCAAACACCTAGGTATAGAAGGAACATACCTCAGAATAGTAGCGCCACCTACGCTAAACCCACAGCTAGCATATTGCTAAATAGGCAGAAACTGGAAACATTTCCCCTGAAAACTGGAACAAGACAAGTCTGCCTACTCTCACCTCTCCTGTTCAACATTGTGTTGGACGTCCTAGCAAGGGCAATTAGACAAGAAAAGGAAATCAGGGTTAACAAAATAGGAAAAGAGGAAATTAAGTTATCCCTCTATGCTGACAATATGATCTTATACCTTGAAAATCCAAAAGAATCCAAAAAAAACCCTGCTTGCACTGATAAAGAACTTTGGCAACATCTCAGGCTACTAAATAAATGTGCAAAAGACAGTTGTATTCTTATATACCAACAACAAGCAGGCAGAGCACCAAATAAAAAGCACAATCCCATTCACAATAGCCACAAAAAAAAAAAAGAAAGAAAGAAATACCTCGGCATATTCCTAACCAGAGAAGTGAAACACCTTTACAATGAGAACTACAAAACTCTGCTCAAAGAAAGCCAAGAAGACACAACAAATGGAAAAATATTTCATGCTCATGAATAGGAAGAATCAACATTGTTAAGATGTCCATCGTACCAAAGGCAATCTACAGATTCAATACAATCCCCATTAAATTGCCAACATCATTCTTCTAAGACCTGGAAATGACAATACAGAAATTCATATGGACACATAAACCATGAAGAACCAAAACAATCCTTAGCAAAAGAAACAAAGCAGGAGAATCACACTTCCAGACTTAAAACTTTACTATAAGGCTGCAGTAATCAAAACAGCCTGGTATTGGTACAAAAACAGGCATATAAACCAATGGAACAGAATAAAGATTCCAGAAGCAAAGACTCGATTTGTCAACCAGTTCATTTTTGACAAAGCCTTCAACAACAACCACTGGGGAGAGGAGCACCTATTCAATAAATGGTGCTGGGAAAACTGATCACATGCAGAAGATTGAAACAGGACCCCTGCCTATCACCATACACAAAAATTAAGTCTAAATGAATCAAATACCTAAAATTAAAACCTCAAGCTACAAGAATCTTAGAAAATGCAGGAGACACCTTTATAAAAATTGGAACTGATAACTAATTTATGTTCAAAACCCCAAGTGCCCATACCATAAGAAATAAGATCGACAAGTGGGACCTCATAAACTGAAGAGCTTCTGCAAAGTAAAAGAAACCATCAAGAGAGCTGACAAAGGCATCTAGGATCTACAAGGAACTCAAATGCACTGAAAGGAAAAAAACAAACATCCCCATTAAAAAGTGGGCAAAAGACATGAATAGACAAGTCTCAAACGAAAATATATGGGCAGCCAACAGACACATGAAAAAGTGCTCAGCCTCACTCATCATCAGAGAAATGCAAATCAAAATCACATTGAGATGCCACCTAACCCCAGTAAGAATGGCCATCATTAATAAAACAAACAACAACAGATGCTGGTGAGGACGTGGAGAAAATGGAATGTTTCCACACTGCTGGTGGGAATGCAAACTAGTACAACCTCTTTAGAAGACAGTGTGGCAACTTCTGAAAGAACTAGAAATTGACCTTCCATATGACCCAGCAATCCCCCTATTGGGAATACACCCAGAGGGACTCAAATCATTCTACAAAAAAGATACCTGCACATGCATGTTTGCTGCAGCTCTATTCACAATAGCAAAAAAAAAATCAAAGCTGAGCTGATAAAAAAATGTGGTACACATACACAGTGGAATATTATGCAGCCATAAAGAAGGACAAAATGGACTTTGTAGCAACTTGGATGGATTTAGAGTCTATCAAACTCAGTGATCTATCACAGAAACAAGGAACAGAGTACCATATATTCTCACTCATAAGAGGACTTGAAGAATTATCATATTACTATAAGAAAGGGATTGGCAGTAGTGGAAAACTGCCATGAGTGGGGGGATGGGATTGGCAGTTGAGGGAAACTGCCAGGGGAGAGAGGGGCACACCTCATCAACAAAGGTACCTACATAATGAACAATTGTATACCTAACCATGAATTGTACCCCCACATCTTTAAAATAAATAAAAATAAAAATATTTGAAAAGAAAAAAAAAGCATACAACTGTTAGCTGGGTGCAGTGGCTCATTTCTATAATCCCAGCACTTTGGGAGGTGAAGGCAAGAGGATTTTCTGAACCCTGGTGATGAGAAGAGTGTATATTCCATGCTTACTGGGAGTGTTCTGTTGTAATAGTCATTTAAAAAGAGATATCATCTTTTATATTTACATCAGTTTGATGTTAGCTTCATAAAATGATTTGACATGGATTCCATCTTTCTCAGTTACCTGGAATATTTTCAATAGGATTGATATCAGCTCTTCCTTGTTTGAGATCAACCTGGGCAACATCACAAGACCTTGTCTCTACAGTAAATCAAAAAATTAGCTGGGCATGGTGGCGCACACCTGTAGTTCCAGCTACTTGGAAGGCTGAGGCAGAAGGGTCACCTGAGCCCAGCAGGTCGAGGTTGTGGAGGCCATGAGTGAACCACTTCACTCCATGCTGCGCAACAGAGTGAGACTCCAATTTAAAAAAAAAAAGGAATGCAACCGTCTTTTGCATGTTAATTTTGTACTCTAAGACTTTGCCAAAGTCATTTATTAGTGCAGACCCTTCCTTGGGTTTTCAAGGTATAGGATCATATCATCTGCAAAGAAGGATAGCTTAACTTCCTCTTTTTCTATTTGAATAGCCCTGATTTTCTTCTCTTACCTCATTGCTCTGGCTAGGACCTCTAATACTATGCTGAGCAGGAGGGGTGAGACTGGGCACCCTTGTCTTGTTTCTGTTTTCAGGGGAAATGTTTCCAACTTCTGTTTGTTGAGCAGTATGTTGGCTATGGGTTTATCATAGATGACTCTTACTATTTTGAGGAATGTTCCTTCTGGGTCTAAGTGCTCAAGAGTTGTTTTTTTTTTTTTATCAAGAATGGATTTTGGATTTTGTTGAAAGCTTTTTAAGTGCCTAATGATATAATCACGTACTCTTGTTTTTACATCTGTTGATGTATTTAATTACATTTATGGTCTTGCCAATTTTGAACCAGTCCTGCATCCTGGGTATTAAGCCTGTTTGGTCTTGGTGGATGATTCCTGAGATATGCTGTTGGGTACAATTTGCTAGAATTTTGTTGAGAATTTTTGTGTCTATGTTCATCAAGGAGATTGGCCTGTAGTTCTCTTTTCTTGTTGGATCTTTGCCAGGTTTGTGTATCAGTGTGATGTTAGCTTCATAAAATGATTTGACATGGATTCCATCTTTCTCAGTTACCTGGAATATTTTCAATAGGATTGGCATCAGCTCTTCCTTGTATGTTTTGTAGAAGTTTGCTGGGAAGCTGTCTGGTCTAGGGCTTATCTATTTATTTATTTTTTTTTTATAGGTAGATTTCTTATGATGGAGTCTGAGTTGCTATTGGTCTATTTAGGATTTCAGTTTCTTCTTGTTTCAACCATGGGAGGTTGTGTGATGTCAGAAAGTTCTCCATTTCATTCAGGTTTCTGAGTTTGTTTTCATATAGATGTACATAGTAATCGCTGACAATCTTTTGAATTTCTTTGCGGTCAGTTGTAACTTCATCTTTTATATTTATTTGGGCTTTTTTTTCTCATTCTCTCTTTTTCTTAGTCAATCTGGCTAGGGGTCCATCTATCGTTTTTATCCTCTCAAAGAACCAACGTTTTGTTTCATTGATTTTTTTATATGGTACTTTTGTCTTCTATGTCCAGTATTTTGGATTTTATTTTGTTGATCTGGATATTGCTTGAGGATACGGGTTTGAAGGTCCTTTCAGCTCTTTTATGTGTGATGTTAGTCTGTTTATTTGTGATCTTTCTGTTTTTTAATATGTGTATGTAGAGTTATAAATTTCCCTCTTATTACTGATTTCAGGGCCTCCTAGAGATTCTGGTAATATGTATCTTTGTTTTCACTTGTTTCCAGGAATCTTAATTTCTTCTTGATTTCTATGTTGACCCAGGAGTCATTCAGTAGTGCATTATTTAGTGTCCATTTCTTTGTGTGTTTGGGAGGGGTTGTTGGTGGAGATATTTATTTTATTGCATTGTGGTTTGAAAAGATGCATGGTATTAGTTCAGTCTTATGGAATATTTTATACTTGATTTATGACTGAGGATATGGTCAATCTTGGAGTGTGTTCCTTGTGGTGATGAGAAGAGTGTATATTCCATGCTTGCTGGGAGTGTTCTGTTGTAACAGTCATTTAAAAAGAGATATTTATTTTAAAGGTATTTTTCTTAAGTTAATAAACAAAAAAGCTATTTGGAGTAAAGAAGATAATTCTTTTTAATTCCCAGTGCTGTTTTCTAATTATTTTCTCACTGTTAGAAGTATAGTGACAATCATAGAAGTATGGTAATTTTAAAATTTGTTCACAAATTATTCGACAGGTCTTCCCTTGAAAAGTGGGCTCCCTTCCTCTTGAGTGTAGGCTAAATTTAATGACTGAAGTGACTGTTTATGAATTCCAATATTAGACCATAAGAGGAATTATAACATTCTCCTTGCTCTTGCTCTTGTTCTTGGATCCCCTGTTTGAGGAAGGGCAGCTCAAGCAGCCATGTGAAGAGGTCCACGTGGTGAGGAAAATAAGCCTCCTGCCAACAACCATGTGGATGAGCCACTGTGGGAATTGATTTTGCAGCCCTATTGAAGCTTGGTCAGGGGTCAGCAGGCTACAGCGCATAGATCAAATCCCTCCCATTGTCTGTTTTTATATGGAGCTCAAGTTCAGGATGACTTTGCAAGTTTAAAGGGAGGAAAGAAGAAAAAAGAGGAGGAGGAGGAAAAAAAATATGTGACAGAGCCTGATGAAGCCCACAAACCTATTTGCTATGTGCTGACCACAGTTGCAGATACTGTAGCTCCGAAATTTTGTCTACAACTTCATGAAAGATCTTGAGCCAGAACCACCCAACTAACTAAACTGCCCCAAGATTTCTGATGGTCATAATTATATAAAAAATAAATATTTATTATTGTTTTAAGGTGTTAGGTTTGGGAACATTTTTTAACACAGCAATAGATAGCGAATGCAACTGATTATAATATGAACTTCATGTCACCTTAGTCATCAATTACATTTTTCCCACTGACATTCCATTTTGAAGAACTACCCACAATTATTGTAATACTTTAATGAAAGGACTGTCAGTAGTGGGAAATTGCCAGGGTGGGTGGGATGGGATTGGTAATAGTGGGATTCTGCTGGGGAAGGAGGCAAACCTCATCAACAAGGGTACCTGAATAATGAACATTTGTATACCTAATCCTGAGTTGTACCCCACATCTTTAAATTAAAATTTTTTTCAAAAAAATTGAGTGTTTCCTCAAAATTAGATTCAAGTTAATCATGTTTCTCAAGAACAGTACATCAGTGATGGATACTTTCCATTCCTCTTGTCTGGAGGTGCACTCTACAAGATCAGTTTGTTCCTTTATTGCTGATATATAGCTTGTTTACTTGGCTCAGGAATGTGTCTGCAAGATTTTTCACAGAAAAGGTAAATTTTTTCCTTTGTAGTAATCAATAATCTGAGGGGTAATACTGTGAAACCACATGAATATCCTTTTCTTATTTTATTTTAGTTGTGGGATACAAGTGAGGATTTACTACATAAGGTACCTGTATTCTAAAATACTCTTGCCCAGTGGTTTTAAACTCCACTCATGTTTTGTTTTGTTTTGTTTTCAAGTTATACAGTGCATTGGTGATTGCCAGATAGTGATCTTTAAACATTCTATCATTTCTCCTATATATATTAGCTTACATTGCACCATAATGAAGAGACTGCTGGTTCTCCTCTTTCCCTCTGTTTAAAGTCACATATATACATGTATATATACACGATATAGTATGCAAAGAAGTTGCTTATGAATTATACTGGTATAAAAGATGTGTATAACATATACATTTTAAGAAATGAAATACAGAGACTTCTGGTAAGATGGCACCGGGGCAACCTGGTCTGTGAAACCCTCTGCAAAGGAGAACTGCAGTGGGTCTCTGGCTCTCTCGCCAGGGGCTGCGGACCCCAACATCGCAGCCTACTCTTCATACAGAGCTCGGCCGTTGCCACCGCTGGGGCATCGCAGCAATCTGGATGGCCACTGCAGCGCAGATGCCGCTGCCGCCACCGCCAGCACATCACACCACCCTGGCTGGAGGTGATCCACAACTTCAGTCCTTGAAGCCCCTGCAGGCAAGATCTGCTGGAATCGCTGCCACCTCTCCTGCGATCGAGACGTCCTGCCCGCTGTAAGTCTCCACCATGTGCCCAGAGGCAGGCATCCATCTCCAGTCTCTGCCGATTCCTGTCCAGACCCACCCCATCTGGGGCGAGCAGCTGAGATAGCACCCACTGCTGGCAATTCAAGGTAACTACACCAAAATGGGAGAAACAGGCTTGGAAAAGACATAGGCCAGAGTGGTGAACCGACGTTGATCTGAACTGTCCTTCACAGCAGACCGGGACAACTGACCCTAACTGCAAACTAATTTACTAGCTTGAAAAGAAATCTAGAAATCAGAATTGAAAGGACACTGGACTTAAACAAAAAGTCTCAGAGTGTGCTTGATTGATTCTGTTAGTTTAATGACTTAATTCTATTCCTACTGTATTGCTCCTTTTTTTTTCTTCCTTTTCTTCTCTTTTCTTCTTTCTGTAAACCATATCTTGGTATAGAGGAACAGCACACTAATAAGGTGGTTGCTTAGCTTGTATGTTAGCATAATTATATGTTTTTTGTTTTTTTTTTTGTATGGGAGTTGGTTCATCTGTAGCTTGAGCCTATTGTTTTTATCTGTTTCAGTATAGGTCTCTCTTTCCATTTGTTGGCACACTCATTTGTTTCCCCCCTTACTCTTCTATCTCTCCACCCCCCTCTTCAACCCACTGTCTGCTCCATTCTATTCCCTCGCTAACCACATTTTATTTCAGGGAGTAAACCTACAGCCCCACTGCACAAACAGATTCCAAGGCAGTGGGAAATGGGTTCCAGATTATAAATACACCTGTCAGCGAATACCAGGACCTGCAGATAGATTTTGAATCACAGCTTCCCCCTTAAGTAAATCTCAAAACTGCAAAAAGGACCACCCCAAACCTATAGTGCAACTCCAGAATTGAACAAAATAAGAGGGCATACATAAAGAATAGGAGATTGAAGAAACAGAAGTAAAACCAATCCCTCTACCCCTGAATAACAGAATTTAAAAAGACAGTAACGTGGAGGGAAGGAAAAAGTAGGGAGGGGGAAAACTCGCACAAATGAAGAAAAACCAAAAGAAGAATATAGGTCTCACACAGACCCCTGGGAGATCAGACACTGAGAAAACAGGAACACAAACAATGAAGAGCCCCCAGAATGACTGGTCACATGCAACAAACCCAGACATAAAGACATTAATGGAGATAAATAAAAAACTGAGGAGAGACAAGAGGAAAATAGGAAGGAGCTGATGTCAGAAATGACAGCAGTAAAGAATACTGTGATGGAAATGAACAACAGACTAATAAGCATGGAAAGCAGAATCAGCCAAGCCGAAGAAAGAATCTCAGAGCTTGAAGACCAAAACACAGAACTAACCCAAACTGTCAAAAGCATAGAAAAGAAGCTCAAAAAGACAGAACAAAACCTGCAAGAGATGAATGATCACTTCAAGAGACCAAACCTAAGAATAATTGGGCTTCCTGAGGCAGAAAGAGAAACAGAAGCCACACTGGAACAAACATTTCATGAAATCATTCAAGAAAACTTCCCTCATCTCATTAAGGATGAAAAAATTCAAACACAAGAGATTCAGAGAACCCCTGCAAGACAACAAACGAGAAGACCAACTCCCAGACACATAATAATTCGCCTAAACAAAGTAACTATGAAAGGAAAAATCCTAAAGGCAGCAAGAGAAAAAGGCCAGACTACCTACCAGGGAAAATCAATTAGAATAGCAGCAGATTTATCCACAGAAACCCTTCAGGCCAGGAGAGCCTGGAGCCCTATCTTCAAAGTTCTAAAAGAGAAACAATTTCAACCAAGAATAACCTACCCAGCCAAACTAAGCTTCATAAATGAGGGAGAATTGAAATCTTTTCCAGACATCCAATCCCTAAGAACCTACGCCGCCACCAGACCACCTCTACAAGAAACACTTAAGAAAGTACTGAACACAGAAGAAAAAGAAAAAAGAACAACAGCATTCTTCACAAGAGTACAGGCAAAAGATTAAAAACACACATGAACCAACTCCAAACCCAAGAAAGACAACAAATAAACAGGAACAACTCTGTAAGAACCTTATGACAGGGATCAACTCTTGCATTTCAATTATTAGCCTAAATGTGAATGGACTAAATGCACCACTGAAAAGGTATAGAAAGGCAAAATGGATAAAATATCATCAGGCAACAATCTATTGCCTTCAAGAGACTCACCTCACTAGAAAGGACACCCACAGACTCAAAGTAAGAGGATGGGAAACAAACTTCCAGGCGAACGGAATACAAAAGAAAGGAGGAGTAGCAATCTTAATTTCAGACAAAATACCCTTCAAGCTATTAAAAATCAAAAAAGATACACTAAGGCCACTACATAATGATAAAAGGCTCAATCCATCAACAAGAAATATCTATCCTAAATATATATGCACCCAACATAGGTGCGCCAACTTTCATAAAGCAGCTTCTTGGAAAACTAAAGAAAGATATTGACTCTAACACTATCATAACTGGGGACTTTAATACCCCACTCACAACCCTAGACAGATCATCAGGACAAAAAATCAGCAAGGAGATCCAGAGCCTCAATGCGACTTTCGACCAAATGTACTTAATTGATACCTACCGAACACTCCATCGAAAGACCATGGAATACACATTCCACTCATCGCCACATGGAATATATTCTAAGATTGACCACATAATGGCCATAAATCAAGCATAAGCAAATTTAAAAGGACCGAAATTCTACCATGCACCTTCTCGGACCACAGTGGAATAAAAATAAGCATTGACACTAACAAAGTCCCCCCAAAACCCACAAAGACATGGACACTAAACAGCATGATGCTAAATAACTCG
>NW_007253299.1:58779-59802 GCF_000164805.1 Carlito syrichta
GAAAAAAACCAAATAAGCATAATCAGAAACACAAAAGATGAAGTCATATCTGACCCTGAAGAAATACAAAAGATCATTAGAGACTACTACACACACCTGTATGGAAACACACTTGAAAACCAGAAGGAAATGGAGGACTTTCTGACATCACACAACCTACCTAGGTTGGAACAAGAAGAAATTGAGACCCTAAATAAACCAATAACAATCAAGGAAATCGACCACGTAATAAGAAAACTTCCTACAAAAAAAAGCCCTGGTCCAGATGGCTTTCCAGCAGAATTCTACAAGACATTTAAGGAGGAGCTGATACCAATCCTACTGAAGGTATTCCAGGCGATTGAAAAAGATGGAACTCTCCCCAAATCATTTTATGAAGCCAACATCACATTGATACCCAAGCCAGGTAAAGATCCAACAAAGAAAGAGAACTACAGGCCAATATCTTTGATGAACATAGATGCTAAAATTCTCAACAAGATCCTAGCAAACCGGATTCAGCAATACATCTCAAAAATCATCCATCATGACCAAGTAGGCTTCATTCCTGGCATGCAAGGCTGGTTCAATATTCGTAAAACCATAAATGTAATTAAATACATCAACAGATGTCAAAACAAAAACCACATGATCATATCACTAGATGCAGAAAAAGCTTTTGATAAAATCCAGCACCCCTTCTTGATAAAAACCCTTGAACATCTAGGCATACGGGGAACATACCTCAAAATAGTAAAAGCCATCTACGAGAAACCCACAGCCAGCATACTCCTAAATGGACAAAAATTGGAACCAATTCCCCTGAAAACTGGAACTAGACAAGGATGCCCACTCTCTCCCCTCCTGTTCAACATAGTATTGGAAGTCCTGGCTAAAGCAATCAGAGAAGAGGAGGCAATCAGAGGTATTCAAATAGGAAAAGAGGAAGTCAAGTTATCTCTCTATGCAGATGATATGATGGTGTACCTGAAAACCCAAGAGAATCTGTCAAAGGCCTCCTTACATTGATAAAGGCCTTTGGCA